>NW_004797398.1:1218576-1237601 GCF_000002075.1 Aplysia californica
GGGGGTGAATTAAGAACTTTCTTTTTTACAGAACTGGCTACATCTTTTGTATATGGTCACTGTGGTTTGCTGTTTTTGCCTTCAGAATGGTGACTCATTTTCTGTGTACTTGTATGTGTTATTTGTATACGTGTGTGTTGGTGTAGGGTGATTAATTTGTCAGATCAACAAGTTTTTGGAAACTCTTAAGTTTAGTATGTTAGAAAAAAGGGTCATGTGTGTATGTTTGACTTGTTACACTGAAAAAGGAAGAGCTTACTGTCGGTTACCTTGTTAAATCGATAGACAGGACACAGTGGGTGGTTGGCGGGTGCTGTGGTGTGGTTTGCTCCTTATTTCCTATCAAACATCTATCGTCCTTATATCTCCTTGATTTTTGTGTTTGTTACTCTCTTGTAACACCTCTAGTCTTCGGCACTTATATGACCTTATTGTGTTGCAAGTACCGTAAAACTCTTACTAGATTTAAAAGACTATAAAAAAACAACTAAACAGGACACAGAAAAGAAAAAAGAAGTGTTTGCTCCTTAATCTTATCAAACTATCAAACCTCTCTGTCATTGTTTTCTCTCCTCCTTTTTTTTTTTGTTACTCTCTTGTAACACCTCTAATCTTTAGCACTAGTATGGCCTAATTGTGTTGCATGTGCTGTAAAACTCTCACCTAAACGAAGAGTAAAATTTTCTTCCTATTTGTCCCCAGTGGTTCTTTGCTAATTTCACGTATCAGGAGGCCCTCAACCAGACAGAGTCGTCGGTGGTCAATGTACTGTCCTCCACCTCAGGTCTCTTCACGCTCATTTGTGCTGCAATCTTCCCCAGCGGGCCCAGCGATAAGTTTACCCTGTCGAAGCTGGTAGCTGTCCTCATTAGGTGAATAGCGTGTTGTGTGTCTTGTAGCGTGTTATGTGTCTTGTACTGGGTTGTGTGTGTGAAGAAGGGATGATGTGGGTGGTTGGTGGGTGCTCTGGTGTGGTTTGCTCCTTCTTTCCTGTAAAAAATCTATTGTCTCTGATCTCCCCTCCTTCTTTTTTGTGTTTGTTACTCTCTTGTAACACCTCTAATTTTTGGCACTTATATAACCTTATTGTGTTGCAAGTGCCGTAAAATTTCTACTTAAACTAAAAAAGAAGGGATGATGCTAATGGTTGTGTCGCAGGGTGTTTAATGACGTGTGTAGGGAGTCCTCATTAGGTGAATAAGGCAGGTGTTGTATGTTGTGTGTTAGGTGTTGTGTGTTGTGTGTCATGTGTTGTGTGGAGTGTGTGTGGAGAAGGGATGATGCTGTTGGTTGTGTCCGCAGCAAGTTTTGTGTAGTATGTAGCCTGTCCTAATCAGGTGAGTGGTGTGTTGTGTGTTGTGTATTGTGTGTAGTGTGTAGTATGTTGCATGTCCTCATCAAGTGAATAGTGTGTTGTGTGTCATGTAGTGTGTTGTGTGTCGTGTGTTTGGAGAAGGGATGAAGCTGATGATTGTGTCTGCAGGGTGTTTTGTGTGTTGTGTGTTGTGCACCCTCAATAGATGAATAGTGTATTTTGTAAGTTGGGAAGGGATGAAGTTGGTGGTTATGTCCTCTGCAGGTGAATCATTTATAGTATGGAGAGTGTGTGAAGAAAAGATGAAATAAAGCTGGTGGTTACTTCCATCAGGTGAATGATGTGTTGTATGTCGTGTGTATGGGAAAGGGATGAAGCTGATGGTTATGTCCTCAGTTATTTTGTGTGGTGTGTAGCATGTGGCAAAGAGTGATGAGCCTTTTTGTTGCTCCTTCTTTCCTGTCAAACATCTATCGTCCTGATCTCACTTCCTTCTTTTTTTATGTTAGTTACTCTCTTGTAACGCCTCTAATCTTCGACACTTATATGACTATATTGTATTGTAAGTGCCTTAAAACTTTTATGAAAACTTAGTGTGTGGGAAAGGGATGAGACCTGTTTTCTGTGTCTTATGATGGACTGTGGTGTGTGTGGAGAAGAAGGATGAAGATTGTTTGCGATGTGTTGTCATGTAAATTATGTATTGTATGGCGTTTTGAAAAAAGATGAAGCTAATGGCTGGATCATCAGATGAAGAGTGAGCTGTGTTATTTGGGGGCAAACTGTCATGTGGCATGGTATTTGACTCTGTTCTTTCTTTCCTAGCCTGGCTGGTGCCACACATCGTGAAAGTTGATATAATGTGATACGTCATTTTTATTGTGCTTTTTTCGTATATGTTACTGTAGTGAAAAGTGTCTTTATTCAACATGGTATATTTCTGTGTTTCTACCTCAGCCTGGGTGGTGTGACCATGGTGTGTCTGTCTGACATGGACCTGGAGAAACAAACAGTCCCCGTCGGGGCCATTTGGGCGCTGGTCAGTTCAGCTTTCTACGCCTTCTACTTGGTGCTGATCAAGCGTAAGGTGGACAATGAGGAAAAGATGGACATTCCCATGTTTTTTGGTAAGTGGGTGCAGATCACAGTTCGTGGGGTTGCAGCACAGTTATCATAACTCAGGTTTTTCAGATTTTACTGAAGGAGTAAAAGACTCATTTTTCACCCCTATATCCACCTACAAAACCTGGAATTTAATTTAGAGAGTATTTTCACAAAATAGGCTAATCGCATAAATTTGAGGTTTTTAACAGACATGCACACCTTCTTAGTGTCTTGGAATAATATGTCAGAAAGTAGAGATACTCATACTTTAGCTGATACGATGAGTAGATATAGGAGGTATGATACTTGAGTTGATACCATGCAAGCTTTGACAGTATATTTGGTGGAACAGGGTTTTTTAATTTAGTTTTAGTAGAGGGTTTTATGGTGCTCGCTACTGCATAAGGTCATATGAGCGCCAGAAGATTAGAGGTGTTACAAGGGAGTAACAAACATAAAAAAGAAGAAGGGGAGATAAGGATGATAGATGTTTGATAAGAAAGAAGAAGCAAACCACACGAGAGCACCCGCCAACCACCCACAAACAGAGTTCGTGGTGATGTGACACAAGAACTTTCTCTCTTACAAAACTCTCTAAGAAGGAAGGGATAGGAAGGAGTGCTTGTCCAGACAGTGTAGCAAAGGTATCAGTTATTGTGCAGACTCATGGTAAACCTATGACTCAACGTTAAACCTTCCCCCCCCCCCCCAGGGTATTGCTATTTACTGAAGTGTCTTTAGGCCGCTGCCAAAGTGGGGATATTAACATGTTCTTATACACCACGGCTGTTCCACTCAGGATCGCTTAGTTGCCGGCCGACCTGACCTCTGAGACGAGGTCACGCCCCGGTCACGCCCCGGTCACGCTACCTGCGGGCGCTCGGCCTCGCGGTCAGCGGCTCCCCCGCAATGTTATGTTTTGTACACATAAAACAACACCAGTTCTTATGAAAGCCGAGAAAGTCAATGAAACAACAACCAAATGATCACATGAAGACGAAGGTGTAGTTTACGACAGTATAATGTTTATCACAGAGAAGTAAAAGAAAGTGTTGTTTAAAAGAGGGGGAATGTGGCGTTTGCAATTGATTGGTTATTACAAACAAACATTTTTTTTTTTTTAATAATTAAAAATAGACGGACCGACAGATTGTTACAGTCTTAATTTTCAGCTCACAGTCAGACTTTGAACTTTCAAACACACTTACGTTTATGAGGTAGGACCAGAATGTCTTGTTGCTATTGTTGATTAATGCACACAGTCTTGTCAATGAGTGGGAAAACACTTTTACTTCTACCAGCAACCGACTGCCTGACTTTGTTAATTATATTTGTTCTTCGTATCCTTGTCGGTGAGCTTGCTAAGTCAGATGATATTCTGTGTATGGCTATCCTTTGAAACACTAATGGCTGTCCTTTTGTTTTGAACCTCAAATATCCTTTCGTCTGAGATGTGTTAAGCTTTCGTCTGATCAGATGTGTAGATCTAGCAACTTGTTCTTCTAACGGCGTGAGTAGCTCTGTGTCCGATTTCAAAAGTGTTGACTCTAATGTCGTTTCATGTTTGACTAATGGGGAGCTGGTACTGTCTGTGAACTGTTCGGTCTTCGTTTTAGGTGTGGATGTCAAAATATGAGTTTCTGGTGAAATGTAAAACGAGTCTTCGTCTGTATGTGTAAATGTGCTGTCAATGGATTGAGTGGTAAAGGGCTGAGCACCATCGCCTGTACTTACAGAGGAAACATCTGGGGTGGGGGTATCCGTTATGCTCGCAGACTCCACTCCCATACGAGCGGGGGACGGACAAGGCAACTCGTGTCCTTCCGTAAGCAAAGGAATGCGCTCTTTAATGCACCCTTTGCTAAGTTTAACACAGCGAGCACACACAGAGCACTGGTTAATGTTTATGCTTGCGTCGTAAGCGGACCAAACATAGGCACTGTCTTCTACAAATTTCTGTGCGGACTTCAAAGCCTTGTAATTTGCTTCCGTAGTGCGTATATTCGCGAGCCACATTTCCTGCACAGAGTGTTGGAATGCTTGTTGCTGTGTCGTTGTCAATGTTCAGTCTATAATATTGCAATAAGTCAGACTTAAAGTTTTTACGCAATAATCGACGCTGCTTAGAAACTTTAGTTTTTAAACTTCTTCCACCAGAAGTACGACACTACTTGTTTAAATTCTCCAAGTGGATGTTATAAGAGTGTTCCATCTTTGATGTTAAAAGGCTCTATAATTATAAACACACAAGAAAGTTAGACGGCAAGTTCCCCCTTCACAGCGCTTTTCTTTGCACCGAGCGTTGCACTAGACTAATCACATAAAGTGCGCTAGTTCATGGAAATTTAGCTCCTACCCTGAGATTTTTCACCACAATGGAGAGAATAGATTTATAAAAAAAAATATGAAGGTTAAAACAAAAATTATTAAAATTCTCTTTTAAATCCAAACACTTCAATAACACAGAGCTGTACAATAGTGGTAGTATATAGGTATCCCAACGGAGTATAAAACGAGATAGGAACTGGTTTCAAACTACGGGTTATAGAGGAGATGCTGAGCTTTTATTTGGTATACAACACTCCTAGGTTTACGGGATGGAGAAAAGGAGCACTATGCTGTAAATTCCAGTTAATTTCTGGAAATTGTACCCTTTCCGCGCGGAGAGGTCAGATCTAGGGATAGGCCGGTGAAAGTGGCGTAACGCGTCGAGATTTATTACCTTCCACGAGGGGTCACAGGGGTCAGAAGGGTCAGACGGGCTACAACTAAGTGCGCCGCTCGGAGAGTGAAACTGAACAGCCGTGACACAGTAGAATTTTAAATGGGCTGATTTATCAATGTCATGCTCATACTGTGCCGGAACAAAATAGGGGGAACTGCTGCTTTTTCTTTCCTCATCCTTACTATCGTCATTTTTCCTCTACTTCTTTTGTATGTTTGTCACTCTCTTGTGAACTGCTATTTCCAGGGTGCCTTGATAGTCGAAGCAGACTTTGTGCTGTTGAGGCTAGAGAGGTGAGCAGAGTAGGTCTGATTCCCCTGTTGACATCCACCCCTTGGCGCTCAAACGACCATATGCAGTTGCGAATGCCGTAAAACCTTACTAAAACTAAAACCTTTCCCTGTGTCTCAGGTTTCGTGGGTCTGATCTGTGCAGTTGTACTGTGGCCGGGCTTCTTTGTGCTGCATTACACGGGTGCGGAGCCGTTTGTCTGGCCTAACAGAACACAATGGCTCTTTATCCTACTCAATGGCGCCATTGGCACAGTGTTGTCGGAGTTCTTATGGCTCTTGTGAGTACAGGGATTGTTACAGGGATTGTTAGTCTGATGTTTGTTTTGAAGCAAGTGTGACTGGAACTGGTTAATGATAGTGAGGTTTAAGGGGGATAAGTTGTAGAGGGGAGGGGGACTATTTTTGTGAAATCTTTCTTTTCATTTTCCCCCCCATAGCATTACTAGCTTTGTTTCATTATTGTTTTCTTCTTTGTAATTTTAAAGCAATTTTTTTTTGGGGGGGGGGTTGTTTTTATTCTTTTAAAATTTCCTTCTGCACGTTACATTTTTGTTGCATAATTTTTCTTTCTTTTGAAACATTTAAATTTAGCAATTTCTCGCTAGCTAAGTAATTATAGCATAAACAGATATGAGGGTTCTCCAGAAATGAAGGACTTATTTTTGGCAAAACCGTCTAAGACAACCAGCTATTGTGGAGGAGGAAAGTAGCTGCATTAGACAGGTGACCGTCTTACACAGTGTCATTATAATGTATAGATACGCAAAGGAGGAAATAGGAAGTGGCCATTTGTATAGGTGATTATTTTAAATAAGTGGCTATCAAAGCAGATTCGACTGTACTTAGAAGCTTTATATTCACTCTCATGTTGTAATTTTAGTTTGTTTGGATTCATTTATGATGTTTCTTCTAGTTAGTATCTTGCTGGTCTTTAGTGTGGAGGATCTTAGTTTGAGTCTTTGATGGAACATTCTTGAACTTTTGTTGTTTACGGAGTTTTCATAGCTCTCCCCCAGTTTGGTTCTTGTTTTCAGGGTTTTTGAAGGTTTGAAATGTGAAAATGTGATGAATACTCTACTGTTGTTGTGGTTACCTTCCCAGGGGCTGCTTCTTGTCGTCATCTCTCATAGCCACGTTGGCGCTGAGCTTGGTGATTCCGATGAACATGATTGCTGATGGTGTCATCAAAGGGGTAAGTAGCCTTACTTGTTGCTGTCGTTTTGTTGTTCACAAAGATAGCTTTTTTTAAAAGTCAAGATGCCACGACTTTAGACAACAAGTTCCTATTTAGGGCGTGTTTTCTTCTTCTTCTGTTATAGTGGGTGGTTGGCATGTGTTCTGGTGTGGTTTTGCTCCTTTTCTAGCTAACATTTATTATCCTTATCGCTCCTCCTTATTTTCTTTACATATTACTCTTTAGTAACGCGTCTAATTTTTGGCACTTATAAGCCTATTTGTGTTGCAAGTGCTATGAAACTCTCTACCCAAACTCTATTGTTGTAGAATTCTCGGAGAACATATTTTGAAGTATTGAAGCGGAAAGGAGTCAAGGTGTCTTTGAAGGAAAAATATGGGAATTTTGTAGTTATAAGAGAATTTTTGGATTGGATAACAGACCATTTTGAGTGTTCTTCATTTTGACTGGTGTTCCTTTCTTCAGAAGTAAATTGGGGCTTAATATTTATTTTTCTGTTTGGCTTAGACAGGGGCAGTGATGGAAAAGAAGATAAAATGAGAGAGAAAGTGTGTCATATTTATTTCTAGAATTGAGAAGAGAAGGCTAGTTATCTGTTAGACTTACTTCATACAACACTGCAAAACAAATCATCAAAAGCAACAACAAACAAGATTGGATGAACAGATGGGCCCTGGGAAAGACGGGCAGAGCAGTTTTCAAACATATGACCCCAACAAAAAGGAATGACAATATCAACCACCTTCAGAGAAAGAAACAGACCACGATCTTCCGCCTACGAACAGAACATATACAGCTCAACTTCCACCTGAACAGAATAAACCCGGAACTTCCCCCAATGTGTCCCTTGTGTGACTATGCATATGAGACTGTGGAGCATCACCTGTTCCACTGCACAGCCCTAAATGACATCAGAGCTACCCTTCTCCCTCCGAGACCTAACATAGACAACACACTCTATGGAACATTACAGCAACTGCAGCAGACCTGCACTTATCACTACATGGCATTGGACAGAAGGGCGAGAGCCCAGCTGTTGCTGGATCGATAACAACAACAACAACAACATCTGTTAGACTTATTCTGATCTGTTCTGGAAATAAGACTGCTGACAGATGGTTGAAATCACTGTATACTTTTCTCAGACAGGAGAGACAATGGAGAAGGCAAGGCAAAAAATATGGTCTAATATTAATTGTAGCTGTGGGACTCAGGGTGTGTCGTTTCAGCAATTTATTATGGTATGAAATCTTGGTGGTCATTGATGTGAGCCTGAAGGTTCTTATTGCATCCAGGATATTCGTCTTTCTACCAGGATGTATCACACACAGATTGGGTTTGCTTTGACTGACATGGTCAAAGCAGCCTGCTTCTTAAATGGTTGCTTTTAAGGACAAGTGGGCTAACCCAGATTTCAGGGTTTTCCAGAAATCTTGACCTACACCAAAAGTGGGCATTGCTCTTCCTATAGGAGAAGATTGGTTTCATTGGTGTGCATATTTGTTTAGATATAGAGTAAACTCTCCTTGTCTTTTAAAGACACTGAATGAGGGGCAAAAACTTTACCTTCGATTTTCTCAAGGCAGCATTTTTCAGGATAGCCTCCTTGTGCTTATAAGTGACCAAATGATCAACGTTGTGTAATTTAAGTGTTAAACACATTTAATTTACATTTATACTATCTTGATTTTTGTCTTTGTCTCCGCAGGTGAGCTTTGAGCTGTTGTTCTACCTGGGCACCATCCCCATTGTCTTCGCGTTCTTCGTGATCAGTTTTCTCACCCACTGGGAGAACTGGGACCCTGTACTGCTGGGTATCAAGAAGTTGTTGCACTGCTTGTGTCGGAGGCGCTCTCTAGCAAGGTAATCTTTGAGGTTAAAGTTAAATGCTTATTTATAGTCATGTACCCTGCCTTAGATGACCAAAGTTTGTAACTTTCTGTTATTCACTTGGGTGGCCAGTTCATTGGTTATTGGACCTATGGCTTTTTGCATCTTGACGGACAATCTTAACTCTTTCACTACCTGGGGGGGGCTTCCTCAACTGGACCGCGGGACCTATCTGTGACCTACTTTCTGATTCTGCCAACTGTTGGACAAATTAAAGATATTTAAAGTTCAATTTTCAATATTAGTCACATGTATTATATGTGAAAAATAGAGGGGAAATACTAGCCTATCTCAACATGTTGCGAAAAATGATCATTCTTCAGCCTGAGATTTCAGATTCGATTATAATAAAAGTAGGTGTGGTTTTGGGGCAGGAACACGGCTTGCGGTAGTGAAAGAGTTTAAGCAGTATGCATGTTCCAGCTTTGCCGGGACGGTAGACATAGAGGAAGTAGATTGCTCCAGTACTCCTTCCTTCCCTTCCTTCCTTCCCGTGACTTCACTGATATGCCTCAAAGGACAGACTTTGTTGGCACATATGAAATCAAACAAGGTGTAAGGGTATATCTTACTGTTTTATGATTGGGGCAGTCCATGAACTATGAAACAACACTGACAGACATAATATTGCGGGGATGAGGACCTTCTAAAGAAATTCTCAACAGTGATGGAGCTATTTTGAGCAACATGACACAGATGCTAAAATACTCCCTGTGCCTGCGTATCATGCATTAATTTTGGTCTCATGCACATGTTTGCTTATAATAACAGCCTTCGTGTTGCAAGGTTATGCGATGGAGTGTAGTCAGTGGAGCTCCACTTGACACATTTGTTGGACTTCACCTCATCACTGCTGACAGTAACCCCCCCCCCCCCCCCCCTTGGGCCTTTAGGCCATTCCCAAATGGGGGACATTAATCTGTTCTTATGCACTGTAGAATTGTAAATGGGATGATTCATCAATGTTGTGCTCATAACTGTGCCTGAACTGCAACAGGGAACTGCTGCTTTTTCTTTCCTAATCCTTACTATCGTCATTTTTCCTCTACTTCTTTTTTATGTTTGTCACACTCTTGTGACCAACTATTTCCGGGGTGCCTT
This sequence comes from Aplysia californica, assembly GCF_000002075.1. Taxonomy (NCBI): domain Eukaryota; kingdom Metazoa; phylum Mollusca; class Gastropoda; order Aplysiida; family Aplysiidae; genus Aplysia; species Aplysia californica. The sequence continues at coordinate 1,228,200 of NW_004797398.1, forward strand.
GACAGTCGAAGCAGATTTTGTGCTGTTGGAGCTACAGAGATGAGCAGAGTAGGTCTGATTCCCTGTAAGGACTTCTCTGTTGACATCCACCCCTTGGCGCTCATATGACCTTATGCAGTTGCGAGCCCCGTAAAACCTCTACTTAAACAAAACAAACTGCTGACAGTCTTATTAGAAACCGGATGTTTATTGCATATGAAATGCAGTCTGTGAAGAGTACAGTACAGGGTTTTTTCTGTGTCCATGTTGATTTTGTGAGTTTCTTGATTTTTTTAAAGATAAATTATTCATACATCGTATACATCCACTAAAAACTTTTTCTGTAAAGCGTTTCTCTTATCCCTGTTTTATTGTTTTTGTTTTTGCAGAGTGCGAGAGCTGGATCGGGAACAGACAGCCTCTCTGATCACAGAAGAGTCGCATCACTGATACTAGTCGGGGGCTGACTAGTGCCTCGTCATCAACTCGTGACCTCCCGAACCATTTGCGCTCAAGGAGTGTGCTAGCTTGTTAAGTGTTCTCAACACGTTCATATGAGTGTGTGTGGTAGCAACTAGGCTTGCATCAGAAAGTTATTTATTTCCCACAATTCCAATAACTACAGGCAGAACAGCAGAGCACGGGTTGTTCTCAGCCAAAGCTTTTGTAGACAGAAGTAATCAGAGCAGATCAACATGACGCTCATGCTAAAATACTCCTTGTGCCTACATTTCATGCATTAATTTAGGTCTCATCTGCATTTTTGCATGTAATAACAGCTTTGATGCAGGAGTGCGCTTTACACATTTGTGGGAATTCGCCTCATCACTGCAGGCAGATTTGCTGGAAACCTGATGTTTTTCTACAAATAAATGTGAAGAATACTGGATACCGGGGTTTTTTTGTTTCCTACTTGATTTTGCGATTTTCGTGATTTTTCAAAGAAATTCGCAAATTCAAGTTGCTTACAAAATGTTGAAAAGGGTGTTACTGTATTGAAACACATAATACTACTGGGCGACTCCTAATTGCAAATTCCGGATGTTTACGACAAATGTAATGGGCAAAATACAAACCCCCCCGGTGTACAGTGCTTGTTTTGTGGACCCTTTGTGTGACCTATGAAAGAAATTCAATGCTATCACTTAAAGGTCTATCTGCATATGTACAGATATATGTTCAGGTACAAGTTTTTGTTAGACGAGCTGATTTGATACTACATATCTTCACTTGTTTTCCCAGTAATAGTTTAAAGATTTGAGCTTGCTTTTGGTCCGCTAGTGAAATTGTACACAAAGTTGTATAACAGAAATACATTATGTACAATATCGAGTCTTAAGAATGCAAATTCGTCTTCTAAAGGATAATTGCTTATGTTATGAATAGTTTGGGGACTGACCAAACAAAATAACTTTGAAGTCTTGTTCTTCCTCCTTTACTGCTTTAAGGATCCGTCACATCATAACACAAACTTTTGTTATGTTTTGAAGATTGATCCTGTTAGTCTGCTATTGCAAGTTTGTTAACCACCTGGTAAACTATGTTTTAGAATCACTATTTTTTGATCATCTGAAATATTACCTGCTTGAAGGAAATTTTTGACCTTATCCTTAACTTAAAAATTTTTGGCATGGCTGTGGGGAGATTCTTGTGTTTGAACGTTACACCATTTAGCACTTTTAGCAAGTATTTTCATCAATTTTTTGTTAAAATGAGGTGGACTATAGATTATAAGAAAGGCAGTTTTCTAACTTTTAAGGGAAATTTTTATTCTTGCTCTCAACTATTTGACCTGAACTTTTGCACAGTGTCTTTCTGAATGTAATTGTACTTGTGCATGCTTCTTGAGCCATTCAAATATGTGACTTTTGCTTTTAAAATCTGCTTTGAAAACGGTTTTTATGTTTTACTGTCACTTGGCTATCTACCCTTCCCCCATCGCATCCTTTCTGCCCCAGCCCGTAAGAAAAATATTACAAGTCAAACTAAACAAAAACACCTGTGTGTCATGTTCACTCATCTCAATGCTATATTATCTATGCCGGTATTTTCCAACCTGGACGGTATTGCCCACTAGTCTGTGATTTGGACATTTTAGTGCATTATGCACAGCTGTGGTGATCACGAGGGTAGTGGCTGGTATTATTAAATGCCCCCCCCCCCCCCCCTTGGAAATACACATAGTTGGGGGCAGTAGGAACATTTTAGCCTCTTAGAGATGAAAAAAGATTGGCAGTGGCTGTAAAAATGTTGATGAGCACTGAATTTGACAAAAGATGGAGCGTTCTGTAATTAACATTGTTGAGATGCTGCTTAAGGCCCATGTGAATCAACGCAGTTGACAGTTGCTATAGAGGTTTCCACCAATCCCTCCGAGGACGCTCTGTCAGCTTGACTTTACCAAGGATTTACAGAGACTTAAATATTTGATTCTATGAATTGATTTGTTATATGCTTCATCATTCCATTTGTGTTTTTTTAGTGGCACTATGCATTATGCAGCGAAAAGTGATAAGATTTGTTTATATATACCACAGGTCATAAAAGTGAAAGATGCTTTGAAAGGTAAAACTGCTTGACTGATTCGCGATACGACTTAGCATCATTTTGAAAAAATAGCAAGAGAATGCATTTTGGGTTGTGAAAAGAATCTGACTTTTCAAATTGTTTAGTTATGACCTTTCAGTATTGGTTTCCTGTTAACGTTCTGCAGCATTTTTGAGGAGTCTCGTCCAATCTTATGACTCTCAAAGAGAGTGCCTGCTTTGCCTTACTACACAGCAAAACAAAGTACTCTCTTACGCCACTGTTGACTGCTTGTGGCGTGTGTGTCAGCATGTCCTCCTTCGTGTGTGTTGTCCAGAGAAAGCATGGCGTCACTGTACTATCGCTATTATCTTGATCAGCAACTCTTTTTCTGTGTACAGAGACAAATGTATGGTCAAGAAATGTGTTATTGATCATGTTACACATGCACTCACTTTTGTGTGTTCCCGTTGCTGTGCTTATCCCTCTCCACTCCCTCTCATTATGTAACGTTACTTTGACCAAATTATGCCTTTGTTTGCATGACTTGGAAGACATGTTTTCGACATTGCGGGAAATTGGTTTCCATTACGACGATACATTTCTGTTATTGTGTCCGTTAGACTGTTGTGAATGGCGGTGTGAAATTGGCTGTATCATTTTCAATGCCCTCAATGACTATCTGGTATCTTTGTTTTTCTTCTTTTTCTTCTGTTGCTTTATTGTAGACTTAAACTTCTTCTACTCACTTTTTTTTATTGAGATCAGTAGTATGCATTGCTTTTGGAGTAGCTAAATGCCACAGTTATTAAGGGTACTCTTGCGTAATTGCAGCAATTAGAGTTTCTTCATTTTTTGAAGGTATAACTCAGAATGTTACAGATGCAGCTGACCTGAGCAGGCCTTCTTAAAACTTGTCTTTATTATCCACAATATGCCTACAGGACTTTTTTGTAAGTTGTTCTTGTCTGAGAAAGCAAGATACTTGATTACGCGCCTATTTTTTAGTCAGAGTGAAAGTGAATTGGAGTTTTTAAAATTCCTAAGATTGCTTACCAACATGGTGTGTTTGGCTTAAAAACTTTGGCATGCGTAGGCAAACAGCTTGCCCTCAATCCAGCACTCCCTTTGCTTTTGAAAAACGGGTTAAACAGTTAAAATCCTGGCAGTTATGGAAATAAATAGGGATGGATTTTCTTTATGAATTATTGCTCTCTTAGGTTTTGCTTAATTAGTGAAGGGAAAGAAAATAAAATATCTGAGCGGACTCTAGTGTGCTCAGTCTTCTTTCCTATCAAATAGCTAGTGTCTTATCTCTCCTCCTTTCCTTTGTATATTTCTCTCTAGTAATACATCCAACCTTCGGCGCAAATATGACCTACTTGTGTTGCAAGTGCAGTAAATCTCTTTAGAAAAACTATGCTCAGTTTATGTGTCGCTGAGAAATGGTTTTGGTTAGGCAACTATAACATATCTGGCTTACCTTTTTAAAAAAAAAAGATGTTGTTAGCTTGACACAAAATTTCTTTTACTTTTCTGATCCGTTTGAGATTGGTGAAGGGTGAATGATTCAGTACTGTTATTGTTCTCTACTCCAGAAAAAAAAGTTTTTTTTGCTGCAGTTTAAAAGGTTCTCTTATACAAAAGACCCAAAGTGTCTTTGAATTAAGAGTGCACTTTCATGGGTGCTAACTTCTATGAGTGTGTGTATATTTGATGAGGGTATTAATTGCACTCTGTTCTTCATTGTCTCACTTGAGCCTATTCCCATGTATTTATGGGACAGGCCGCCGGTCCGGTAACTGAATCCTGTGTATTTAGAGGATGCACTTTATCGATCGATGTCTCCAGTGTATTTCAGTTACAATCTATGGGAAGCAGCGAGCCAACAGTTGACGCACTTTTTTTGTTTTGGAAAAAAATTGGTGAAGTCATTTGCAATACTTTTTTTTAGCCATAACGAACTAAGTCAGTCCTCTCCCCCCATTGCGATAGAAGATTTTATTACAAATTGGTGCAAAAAACAAAAATTGCGTAATGCCCATACGTTGCCATTTAAAAATATTAATAAAATAAAAACTGTTCAGACGAATTAAATGCATCTTTTTCAGTGAGAGCATTTCTTTCTTTCTTTTGTTGCACATTTGTTATTATGATAGCTTTCACAGTCTCTTTGCGGTTAACAATTCAATATACTCTAAAATTGTCAGGCTGTGATGGTTGTTGGGTGAAAAATAGCTCAGGCCCATGTGAGTTAATCATGGTATGTTTTTCTGTCTGCTCAGCATGTCTGCCTGCTTTGTCTATGTGGAGCTTTACAGTTTGTCTTCAGTACAGAACTGGTCCCTCTTCTATTTTGCTGTATGGACATTCAGGCAGCATTCATAACCAGACCAGTATTCAGTTAGTAAAGCAGGGTTACAACCCAAGGGAGAACATTATTTACGCTGTGGTATGTTACTGTTTGGATAGATCATCTCTTCTACCATCATTTAAAAAAAAGTGCAGTGTGTACAGTTTTTATAGTTTTAAAGGAGAGCCAAAAAACTGAATGTTGTTTCCAAGAACACAATGTTTGCTTCAAATATGATAGGAACTTATTATCGAAATTGTATTCTTAAAAATAGTGATTTGGGATGTTTGCAAAGACAATTTTTTGGCTCTCCTGTGAAATTGCAAAAACTGCATATACTGTACTTTTAAAATTGACCGTAGTGTTGCATCATGTTTTTATGGGCTGTACTTACTTTTAGTAATCGGTGCTTGTTTGTTTGATATTCCATTGAAGAGAGGAATCACAGTTGCTGGTAATCATTTTATGTTAAACAAATTCAAAGACTCAAAAGCAGATGTAGTTAACTCACTCAATCCCATGACGGTCACTCAATCCCATGACGGAGATATCTCGGCTAGCTCCCGGGCTGCATTCAATCCCTCGACCGGGATAACTCGGTTCTATAATTTTGTTCCGTATACTAGTTATTTCATTTCGTAAAACGGCCTCAAGTTTTATATAAGGTCAATATATTATTTCCCCGGTCAAGTCTACCTCCCCTCGGTCTGTTTTGTGTTTGTTACTCTCTTATAACACCTCTAATCTTCGGCACTTATATGACCTTATTGTGTTGCAAGTGCCGTAAAACTCTTACTAAAACTAAAATAATTCTGCCTAGAGGGGTACTGGGAGGTTTTTTTTCTACTGTCATTACACACAGAGAAATCGCGTTTTTATAAAAGAAATTTCTGCTCTTTTGTTCACACTGATCAACTGAGCATGTCTCGCAATCGATTCTCTCTGCCTTTCTCACGCACATTAAAAAAAAAATTTTGAAAGTATTCTACGGACTTTATTGTACATGACATACAATATATAGATCTAGAAACTCACAAGCATATTTGAATAACAATGTAGTAATGTAGGCTTGCTCTTTCTCATTCGGCCATGAAAAAAAATTATAAGCTCCCAAAATACAACCTCCCAAAGCAAAACTTCTAAAGCTCCATACTTCAAATTTGGTATGTTGAAAGATCCATCCTAGCTTGTACTTTGTGCCAAATTTCAAAGCCAATGGATTATATTTATGGTTACTAGTGGGCCCTTACACAGGTGCCAAAATGACCGGTTTCTGGGTACAATTTCGGGAATAACTCTGGGAATTGAGTGAGTTAATTGTCTTTGAAATAGCGAATGCATCATAATCCAGCAATGGAAATGTTTTTTTTTGGTGCTTTTTTGTGTTTTTTTCTTCTCATGAATATTGTTCTCTTTATGTGTGTGTCTGCCATTCTGTAACTGACATTTATTTTTGTCTTTGATAGCAGAGGGTGTTGACACTTCCATAGCCAGAATGTTTTTATCCCTGTTACCCAACTTCTTTATTTAAACAGAAGCTATAAATTTTACAGGGCAGATATTGACATGGTTTGCTAGTTGATCACGGACAATAGAATGATCGCTATGGTTTTTATGTTTTTGAGGGGAAAGTTTTGGTGATGTAGTTTACTCCACCTTTCTCTTGCAACTTGCATTAGCCTTTTGGAATGTAAGTTCACCTCTTTATGTATGTATTCGTTGATTATTTTCGTCTGAGTAACTTCCAATTAAATCTAACAAAGAAATGTCTTACTACTCTTCAACACCTGTTAGAAATGTGTTCGCTATAATGAAAAGACAGAACATTACATAGTTGTATTTGCATTTTATTGTAGTGTCTTGCTGAAACATTTATCATTTTGGCTGTGATATGTACCTCTTTTAGACAAAGCATAAAAGTTTTATAATATTGAGTATTGATACCCAGATCAATACACTGGTTTCTCTGAGTATATGAGAAGGCCACACAGACTACCCTGTACTTTGTACGGACTACGCTTTCCATTTTGTGCTTTCTTTCTTTTATTTTGCTGAGGTAGTGAGTGTGAGCTTTTTCCTGAGAATAGCGGCCAAGAAAGTTTTTCTGTTTTCAAAAATGCTTTTTATGGAATACAAGAAAGCTGCATTTTATAAAGAAATAAAGTTTACAAGCCAGCTAGACTCACTTTTGGTCTTCTCATAGGCCAAGCTTTCTTTTTTATGCAGATTTCATGTTACTGGACTGGGAGGAAATGTTATTTTAAGAAAGACGAGAAAATAAATTGAATCACACTTGGGTTTGAATCTTGGACTTCCACCTCAGGCTGCTCGAGTCTGTGTTTTAATATGCCCTGGTAGCAGGCTGTGCTTCTGCAGGATGACAACAGGAGAAATTTTTAACGGTCACTTTATTGGCAGGAGTGGACATTATTAGCAAGTTTTTTAAAAATGTATCAGTATTTCTGCAAATTTAGTCATTAATTGTATTTAACACCTTCGGGACCGGTCCCTCACCAGCTGATCCTATCCCCAGGGCCGGAGCCGCCGCCCACATCCCTTGTAAATACTCGTTTTGAAGACATTTTTTCACTTTTAATCTACTCAAACTGGCTTCAGCTTTGGTGAATACAAAAGGGAAAGAACTCTTTTATGCTTGAACTAGCTGTCGGAGAACATGGATAATTTTGAGTAAACCTGGACTGGCTTGAATGAGTGGTATTGCCATCGTGTAAATACATGTCAGTGGTCCGATTTGGTCAGGTGCAGTTCGTGTATAAATACATCGCTGGTCCCAAAGGTGTTAAAGAGTAAGCCCGTGATGTATAGAATTGTCCCAATGGTAGAGCAGTTCATTTACAAGATTTTTTTCTGAGCCCTTGTCGATATACTAAATTGTTTCTAGGTATGCTGCTGTTTTGCGAGAAGTAAAAGTTTCAGCAATGTAAATGAGGTGTACTGTCCTCCACTTTGTTATTGTCTGTCTCCCCTCGTTTTTACGATTATGTTCTCATATATCAGGTTTCATTGGGAACTCTTATGTCTCTCTAGACTTTAAAAAAATTTTAAAACCAAAGAAATTTATGTTTTAAACAGAAATTCCTATTGAATTACAATGTAATGTATATGTTGACATACACGTATCAGCTGAGGTTATTTCCATTTGTGTCTTATAGCCAATGGATCTATTGAAAGTCCTCTTTCTTAAGTTTGTTCTGTCTGAATTATGAATGTCTCTTTTTTATACATAATCTGGAGGGCGCAGAGAGAGAGAGAGAGAGAGAGAGAGAGAGAGAGAGAGAAGGACATGGGTGGAGAAGGACATGGGTGGAGAAAGGGATGGACAGATGGATAGACAGACGGACAAACAGAGAGACAGGCAGACTGACAGACAGACAGACTGACAGACAGACAGACAGACAGACAGACAGACAGACAAACAGTTTAAATTTAGTGTCTCCTGATGGCTGATTGATTGTCTCGATTGACTAAAAGGCAATTCCATTAAAAATGGATGTACAGGATTCTATCTGAAGCAACGCTTGTTCCTTATGAAATGTTTTGTTTAGCACTGGTTGATTACTAATGTTGATTTATGCTGCTTACTTTGAAGCCACACCGTTGTCTGGAATGATATCATAAATTTTATTTATCTCGTATATAATGTTTGATTCAGTAATTATTTATTGTGCTGATGCTGGTGTGATATGTGATTGTTTTTAAGTTGAAATTATTTTATTGTGACAAATTTTTATTTGGACTTGCAATTATTTTGCTTTCTGTACATGAAATTATGTTGTGATTTATGGAGTCTATTCTTATAATATAGACATGGGATTTTTGAAACCACACTCATTGTTTAGACATTAAAAAATGAACAAAAAACCCCGAGCTTTGGTGTTATTAGGTATTTATTAGATGTTTCATGTCTTCATTTCATAAAAATACACTGTTTTCATTTTTATCATGTAAAATGCATATGATAGGTAACTGCTCAAAATGAAACTTAAATTTTTTGGTATCAGTCAGGGAAATCATTCTTTAAAGATTGATGGGGTGAAAATTAGCTTCCGAATATTGTTGAAAGTGTTGACTGAGACTGAGAGTAAAAGAATGATTCGTGGGTGGTAGGTGGGTGCTCTGGTGTGGTTTGCTCCTTCTTTCCTATCAAACGTCTCTTGTCCTTATCTCTCCTTCCTCTTTTATAAATTGTATGTTACTATCTAGTTATATCTCTAATCTTTGGATCTTCATGACCTTATTATGTTGCAAGTGCCATAAATGTAAACTTCACTAAAACTAAATGTAATTTTACTTCGAGAGAAAATAACTGCTTAAAAAATTTGCTGCTTTGATAAAATTTCATAATAAAATATGTTTTCGGTGAATGACTGGATTTTTTACTGCACTGTTAATAATTAAAGTAGTGGGTCGCGGGTCAGCTTTTGCCATCATTTTGGTTTCCTCATAAGTTTTTTTTTCTCTCTTTGGCCCTTGCACTCTCCAGATTGGATATCTGAGGACGAATGCATTGTTTCAGGGATGCT
>NW_004797398.1:1237701-1252498 GCF_000002075.1 Aplysia californica
TGATTTTCATTATTTTTACAAGAAGAACATTAATTCGAAGCATGTGTTTTTTTGTTTAACCCCATATTAACTGTATTTGTTCATTGTTAATTTTTTGGCTTATGCAACTTCGTAAATTTCCGAGTATTTTCACTAAAAGGTTCACAGAATGAAGCATAGTAATAGTTTCTTTCCCTGTCTTGGAAGGTGTCACTAAAGCAAATTCTACTACCTCCCCCCTGGGCGGTGCCACTGACTGAAGTGTCTTTAGGCCATTCCCAAAGGGGGGACATTTCTCATTCTAGTGCACAGTAGAATTGTAAATGGGCTGATCTAACAATGTCATGCTCATGACTGTGCCTGAACTACAACAGGGAACTGCTTTTTCTTTCCTAATCCTTACTATCGTCATTTTCCTCTACTTCTTTTGTATGTTTGGCACACTCTTGTGAGCCGTTATTTCCGGGGTGCCTTGATAGTCGAAGCAGACTTTGTGCTGCTGAAGCTAAAGAGGTGAGCAGAATAAGTCTGATTCCACGTAAGGACTTCTCTGTTGACATCCACCCCTTGGTGCTCATATGACTTTATGCAGTGGTCACTTACTGCTGGAAAAAAGTAAGACTGACTGAAACAACAGAGGGAAAGTAAAGAAGTAGGACATACCAGAGGCGCCTTCCAACCACCCGCTAAATAAGTTGATGGGGGCGTAAAACATACAATCAATTTGCAGCCTATCTCCCAAATAGTCTAAATTATGTGGTTGGGGGGGGGGGGGAACATTTGCAATTAATCATCGAATGGGTCCTTATAATACTGCACTGCACGTGCCATTCAGATCATTACATGATTGACCAAATTGATGTCAATGCAATGTTTTTGGCCACGCCTGAAGAAAATGTTATTTCAATTCCCATTTTTGGGTAATTATTTTCTCTAGCATCTACGTCTTTCTGGTAGGGTGAATCCAATTCATTTTGGGTTGGCTGTGAAATGAAGAAATGAAGCAGCTTTCCTCCTTTTTTGATTAATTTTAATTTGTCTTAGTGGGGTCATCAAATATTCACCATCTCTCACTGCACTCAAATTTTTGTGAGGTACTTAAATCTAGGCCAGTAGGAACTTCTAGATTATTTTCTTGCCGTGTGAGGTTGTGATTCTCATGACATGTTGCATCATATTTTTCTTTTCTTTTATGTTATGTAGAGGTTGACGGGTACTCTAGCGTGGTTTGCTCCTTCTTTCCTGTCAAACTATCATCCTTATCTCTCCTCCTTTTTGTGTTTGTAAATCTCTTCTAAGTTATTCTAACACGTTAATCATTGGTACTTATAATAATATGACCTAATTGTGTTGCAAGTGCCGTAAAACGCTTACTAAAACAACTTTTATGTTGGGGTTGTGGTAACTGCTTTGTCATGTTTCCTTTTGTTTGGAAATTTGCTTTGTATCGGGGCTTGTTGTGCCAGTAGCTTTCGTCTGTGATTTTTTTTCTTCTAATTTTAGTTGAGGTTTTCCTTGCTCTGTCATGCATAAACAGAATAACTTTCAAGAGGGTTTCAGATTTCTGAGATTCAGATTTTTAAAAAAATAGATGACAACAAACATGCATTTTTGACTTGGAGTTGTTTTGGGGAGTTTTTAAAAGTTTATAATCACGGTACTCTTCTACATGTGGTTAAGACACCTGTTATTAATTATTTTTCATTTGTGACTATGTTTGTAACAGCTGACTTATATTTCTAATCCACATAACACTTTGAAGTGAAGAAATTATGTGAGGAACGTGTTTTGTTCTTTGCTGTTTAGTAGTCTCAAGTGAGGCTTGGCGTTGTTTTAGTATTGTATTTTCAATAATATGCATGTTTTTGTCAAGTCTGTTCTATGAAGTGAACAAGTCTATTTCTATAAGTTAAAATGCTTCAGACGAGTTATGTATCTCCTCTGATGGGAGGCATGCATGACTTCATCATAGATCTTTAAGCTGACCTGTTATTTTTATTGGGTGGTTTGCGGATGCTCTGGTGTGATTTGCTCCTTCTTTCCTGTCAATCAACTGTCATCCATTTTTTTCGTCCCTCCTTTTCTTTTTTATATGACCTATTTGTTTTGTAAGTGCAGCAAAACTCTCACTAAAATTACAAAAAAACCTGTTCTTTTAAATTTGACTTATCATTCCCGTGGGGGCTATTAATTGTTGTCAACTGGTAGGAGCATATTGTTATTATTCAAATGGTCCATTTCTGCAGATTTTTCTTTCTCAGGTGGATGAACTGAACAAAAGGTGTCAGACGATAAAACCACAAACTGAACTGCCATTTATTAACATTGCTAGCTCGAAGCCTTACCCTCTCAACTATTTTAATAATGTGTAAAATTGCATGTTATTCTATTGCTTCATGGTGTGGTTTACTTCTTCTTTCCTATCAAACATCTATTGTCCTTTCCTCTTCTTCTTTTCTTTGTTGGTGTCTCTCTCGTAATTGTTAGCACTTTTACTATCTATTTTTATTTTTTAAGTTAGAGTTTTACGGTGATTGTAACATAAAACTTGTGCTGCAAGTGCCGTAAAACTCTACTAAAAGAACCCTCCGAAAACTCCATAGTTTGAATTATTATCTCCGTGTCTATCAAGTCACTCATCTTATCATTCAACGCATAAGGTTATGATTTAGACTGCATTGAGCGATACAAATTGAAAAGGTTTTGCTATCACCTGATCTGTGTTATGTAAAACTATGTTTTTTATGTTGTTTGTACAAACGTGATAATTGATAATTGTGAACGTCGTCACAGGTGCAATGAAGTACATGTTTGATGGGTATTTGTGTTAATATTCTTGAAAAGATGGAAATACAAAATATTGCAGAACAGTATTATTATGTGTTTTTAAAAAAACTGTTTGTGGATTGCTTTAATTGTGTTCTTCCCTGTTGTAGGCTCTCTTGATCTCTCCACTGATCTGCCCTTCTCCCTGTCTGTCTGTCTATCTGTCTGTCAGTCTGTCTGTCTGTCTGTCTGTTTCTGTTTGTCTGTCTGTCAGTCTGTCCGTCCATCCTCCCATCCGTCCGTCCATTTGTCTGTCTGTCTGTCTGTCTGTCTGTCTGTCTGTCTGTCTGTCTGTCTGTCTGTCTGTCTGTCTGTCTGTCTGTCACCTCCTCCTCCTCGTCCTCCTCCTCCTCCCCCTCCTCCTCCTCTTTTTTTTCTTCTTCTTCTTCTTCTTCTTCTTCTTCTTCTTCTTCTTCTTCTTCTTCTTCTCTCTCTCTCTCTCTCTCTCTTCTCTCTCTCTCTCTCTCTCTCTCTCTCTCTCTCTCTCTCTCTCTCTCTCTCTCTCTCTCTCTCTCTCTCTCTGTCTCTCTCTGTCTCTGTCTCTGTCTCTGTCTCTGTCTCTGTCTCTCTCTCTCTGTCTCTCTCTCTCTCTCTCTCTCTCTCTCTCTCTCTCTCTCTCTCTCTCTCTCTCTCTGTGTCTCTCCCCCCCTCTCTCTCTCTGGTTCTTCTGTGCTGTTCCCTTCGTTGTCCTCCCATTTAATTAACCGATCATTAGGCCTACGCCTGTCTGCCTGTTTGTTCGTATATGGCCTTGGATTGTTGTACTAGTTCTTTAGGCCTACTTTGGCGGGATATACCCAGCTTATCTGTATTTTCCCCCATTGTGTTATTCATAACGCTGGCTGATTTTCTCTTATCAAGATGGTTGATGAAAATCTTGATATAAAAATATACGTGCTTATTAATATAAAAATGATATGACAAATTCTGATATAAAAATATACGCTCTTATTATCACGCGCACACACACACACACACACACACACACACACACACACACACACACACACACATACACATATTTTTTTATCTAGTTTAGTTTTAGTAGATGTTTTACGGCGCTCGCAACTGCATAAGGTCATATGAGCGCCAAGGGGTGGATGTCAACAGAGAAGTACTTGCAGGGAATCAGGCTTACTCTGCTCATCTCTCTAGCTTCAACAGCACCAAGTCTTCTTGGACTATCAAGGCGATAGTAAGGATTAGGAAAGAGAAAACAGCAGTTCCCTTTTGCAGTTGAGGCAGTTATGAGCATGTCATTGATGAATCAGCCCATTTACAATTACAATTCTACTGTGCATAAGAACATGGTTAATGTCCCCCCTTTGGAAATGGCCTAAAGACACTGCTTTTTCTTTCCCAATCCTTACTATCGTCATTTTTCCTCTACTTCTTTTGTATGTTTGTCACACTCTTGTGACCCGCTATTTCCGGGGTGCCTTGATAATCGAAGAGAGGTGATCAGAGTAGGCCTGATTCCCTGTAAGGACTTCTCTGTTGACACCCATCCCTTGGCGCGCATATGACCTTATGCAGTTGCGAGCTCCGTGAAACCTCTACTAAAACTAAAACAAAACACGTACAACAGAGCAATTACATGGCAATTTACAGATAGAAACGACGCAAAACGTAATGTTAGCTTACAGTATTTCCCCTGTTTATTCTCGTCAAACTGACTAACTGATAACGTGCATTGCTCTCCGTCCTTGGCGGTTGAACAAGGGCTGAAGATAAAATAGATCTGTTCATACCGATGGTTAACCCTTTAAGGATGCGGCGAACACAATAGTTAATCATATCCAACAGCAGACCAGAGACCATGTTGTGGCACATTTAATTTGCGACAAATACCATGTTGTTGTGGCACATTTAATTTTCGCCCAAATACCATGTTGTGGCACATTTAATTTTTGCCTAAATACCATGTTGTGGCACGTTTAATTTTCGCCCAAATACCGTGTTTTTGTAGCACATTTAATTTTCGCAAGATACCATGTTGTTGTGGCACATTTGGAAAGGCCATAAGTGGCACATTTAATTTTCCAAAGACGAAGTTGAGGCTGTGTTCCGAAGTTAAAGCTCTGCTACCGAAATCACAAACACGAATACAGAGTAGAATTGTTAATGGGCTGATCTAACATTGTCATGCTCATACTTGTGCCTGAACTACAACAGAGGAACTTCTGTTTTTTTCTTTCCTAATCCTTCATCATCATCATCATCATCATCATCATCATCATCATCATCATCATCATCATCCAGTGCCAGATATGCGACAGACATCGGCGTTCATGGTTTTCAATTCATTCCTTTGTTCGGATGCTCTCAAAAAAGCTACGTTTCCCTGATCTTTCCCTGTTACCCATTTGTTTAGGTTCCCTAAGTATGTTGTTCTGGGCCTACCCCTGCCTCGCTTGCCCTCAATTTTGCCAGTGAGAGCTAGATCTAGATGTTCAAGACCCTTATATCTATTCATGTGTCCCCAAAACTGCATTTGTCGTTTCCTGATTGTTTTTAACATTGAGCGTCCCACGTGGGCTTCATCAAGCACTACCTCATTTGATTTCTTTTCCTCCCACGATACTCTTAGCAGTCTCCTAAGAAACCACATATCTGTTGCTTCTATTTTATTTTCACTGTCTTTATTGATTGTCCAGCATTCACAGCCATATATAGAAGCGTTGACCAAACATAGCATTTCAGGACTTTCATTTTGGTGTTCATTGAGATGTTTCTATTTTTCAGGATTGGGCTCATTTTTATTGAAACTAGCCTTAGCCATTGTAGTTCTCCTTTTTATTTCTGTGGAAGATTTGGCATCAGATGTTATCATATATCCTAGATATTTAAACTGTTGGACTTGTTTGATCTTTTCACCTTTGCTAATGAGATTACAACTAGGGTTTGCTGCTTTTTTGGATATTACCATGCATTCTGTTTTCTTTACATTCAACAATAATCCTTTACGTTCACTTTCTGTTACAACAGTATCTAGAAGCAATTGAAGGTCCTTTTCGGAGCCTGTTATTAAAACGGTGTCATCTGCATACCTGCTGTTATTAATATTTTCTCCTTTTACTTTGAGGCCTGGACATTCTTCCATGTTTCTAAGGATTGTTTCACTGTACATGTTAAAGAGGTCTGGTGACATAACACATCCTTGCCTCACTCCTCGCCTGATCTGCTTATATTCACTGTATTCTCCATTAATTCGTACAGCAGCGTTTTGGTCCTAATCCTTACTATCTTCATTTTCCTCTACTTCTTTTGTATATTTGGCACACTCTTGTGACCCGCTATTTCCAGGGTGCCTTGATACTCGAAGCAGACATTGTACTGTTGAAGCTAGAGAGGTGAGCAGAGTAAGTCTGAGTCCCTCTAAGTTGTAAGGACTTCTCTGTTGACACCCACCCCTTGGCGCTCATATGACCTTATTCAGTTGCGAGCGCCATAAAACCTCTACTAAAACTAAACAAACACGAATTTGCATATTTCATAGTCAGAGTGTTGTAGTTTGCCTTTTAAAGTTTTAGGGAAAAACAAATTAAATTGGTAAATCTGTATAAATAACCAAGTAATGCCTCTTTTCTTCAAAGCGCCCCCCCAAAAAAACAAACAAACAACAACAACAACCCCCCCCCCCAGCCCGTGTTCAAACGCCCAAAGACCAGAAAGCGCGTCTAGAATGAGTTAATGTTGACTTTGAGCTGTATCAGCAACAGCAAGCTTGTCCGGTCGTCACCATCTTGTGACTGGATTCCGCACTAGCCCTGATGACATTGCTGCAACTGAGGAAAGTTCATGTTTCTATTCTTGTCTGATCTCAACCTATTTAAACACCTCTTCTCCAGCGAAGTTTACTTTGCACACAGCAGACCGAACCGTAACGTATACGAGTACATTGACGGGAAGAGCTTGTTTTTTTCCCCACTTAGATAACGACAAGAAATGAGTGATTACATAACACTACTCAGTGTTTATTTTTCGTAATTCGCCACAAGAGAGCCCCGACTTCAGTAAATCACACACATCGGGGGGAAACAGAAGACCATTGTTATAAGGCTCCGTGTGTATTGAACTTGAAAATCATCATCGTTAACATCGTCGTCAGGGTAAGCTCAACTGTCGCTTTTTCAGGTAAATAATTCAGAGGCATACGTCTACTCTAACGAGGTTACGCAAAGACGACAAGGGGCAGGAGTAAACCATGGGTAAAATTGACGAATTCAGCTTCATCACGCCTGGACAGAGGAAAGTCTACCGACCCGGAGACATTGTCAAAGGTATGTGTCATTATTTTGTACTACTAGCACATCAGCTCTTCATTTCTATGTCGGTCGGAGGTGATTTAGGGGAACGGAAGGGGGAAGGGGGGGGGGGGGTCCTTTCGATTAATTAAGACTAGTCTATAGTCTACAACCACAAGCTAAAAATGAACAATCTGACGGGACAAATTTTATAATCTTTGAGAAATCTGTATCTCTGTGAGGGGATGAGTCTTTTAAGTTTAAAACACGATTGTGTGTGTGTGTGTGTGCGTGTGTGTGTGTGTGTGTGTGTGTGTGTGTGTGTTCATGTAGATATACACACATATACAAATACAAATACAAACACACACATATTATTTATTTTTAAAAAATACATACATACGCGAGCATTTGCCAAAAGGTGGGATACCAGGGTGTGACAAATGAGGTCCAAAATCAACTTTATGTAATAATTCTTTAATCACCGATATTATATAGCCTAATGATTGCTCTTTCAGGCTCAGTAACTGCCAAAGCTGTATATGCAATGGTCTTGGTGTAATTCTGACTTGAATGACGGAAATAGCAAAAAGTTCGTTCATAACAATGATGACACAAATTTATGAATACTCAAAGTTCATTTCTTCAGCTAGGCTGATGTTATATTTTGAGACATAGCAAATAACTTCCAAAAATACATAGAATTGACAATTTATAAAAATCTTTATTAATTTTTGATAAAATTACTTTTTTGTGTCATAATAGTTATGAACGAACAATAAGTGACCAAAATACTATCGATTATATCAAATTTCATCGACTAGAATTGTCTAAAATAACACTCTGGTCTAATTATAGTCAAGTGATAAATGGAAGACCATTGAACAGCTATTTTTAAGCGCAAACTGGTCTTAAGGCATATTATGCATAAATTTAAAGTTCGTTCATAACCATTATGACACACTGTTTCGTTCATAACTATTATGACAAATTTTACTTTTGGCCCCTAAAATGTACTTATATTGTTCTGTCTTTCACATAAAACGGTTTTCATTTATGAGGCTTTCCTTAAAATATGATAGATTCCTCTATGTAGGGAGAATTCAAAGTTTATTTCCTGAAAAACCCTTAGAATACCTTTAAAATGGTTCGTTCATAACAATTATGACAAACTTCAATTTTGACCTAAAAATTTACTCATTTTGAGCTGTCCTTCATTTTTTAAAACTTTTATTAAATGAGACTCTCCTCATAATATGTATCTCTGTACATGTTTTTAAAGTTTGTTAACACTGAAAAGCCCTAAAAATATATAAAGTGGACTATAAATAGTTCGTTCATAACCATTACTACAAAAGTATAATACTAATTAAAATCCACACCCATACACTTATGATAAAAATCAAAATATCAGAATGTATGTAAGGTCTATTCTGTCCTTTAGTTGGGTTAAAATTAAAAATACATCCCAAAACAACTGTAAATTACATGGAATAATGTTTCGTTCATAACCGTTATGACACACTGTTTCGTTCATAACTATTATGACAAATTTTACTTTGGGCCCAAAAAATTAACTTATTGTTCTGTCATTCACATAAAATTGTTTTAATTTATGAGACTCTCCTCAAAATAAGGTTATATGTGGGAAGAATTCAAAGTTTAATCACTGAAAAACTCTTAGAATACCTTTAATTGTTCGTTCATAACTATTATGACAAACTTCAGTTTTGACCTAAAAATTAATATTTTGACCTGTCATTTACTTAAAATTTTTATATTAAATGAAAGTTTCCTCATAATATATGTACCTGTGTACATGTTTTTAATGTTTATCAACTCTGGAAAGCCCTCAGAGTACAATATGTAGTTCGTTCATAACCATTACTACAAAAGTAAAATACTAATTAAAATCCAGACCCATACACTTATGATAAAAATCAAAATATCAGAATGTAAGCAAGGTCTAATACATCCTCAAGTTGGGTTAAAATTAAAAATATATCCCAAAACAACTGTAAATTACATGGAATAAGGTTTCGTTCATAACCATTATGACACACTGTCACGTTCATAACATGATGACAATCCATTATGACAAGCATATTTTTGCCTCTTCTTCGCTTCTCTTTTGAGTCATCAGCACGATACTCTTCCATGTTCATTCCACCATGTAAAAGGATGCTGTGAAACAGTGGGAAGTCCCTCACATGATATTTTGCAGAAATATCATAAAGTGTTTGTTCATAACATCATTATGACAAACCTGGATTATCTCAATCAAAGTCATATTTAAGCAAAACCATGCGATGGAGCGGAAAATTACCCTTCTGATGGATCAATGTCAAACCAATGTTTAATACCGGTCATTCCCCGGGATGATATGTTTAACGATTTGGGTTTTCTAGACCTTGGAAAGTCTGATGATGTAATTATGACACGAGTTATGAACGAACTTATAAATTTTACTCAGCAATAACATCATTAATATAAAAAAATAAAACCCTTTTAATGGACACACGCTGTTATGATGGTGTATACAAACTATTTTCAATGTTTGAATGCACTTCTGTTTGATAGTTTAAGATTAACAATATTCTGTATTTAACATACAATTACGTGTGCACTCAGGATGAGTAAAAAATGCCCTATTTTTAGTACTATTATCTAGTAGAGATATAAGTTGCACACATCAATCTACTTGCTCATGCAGCTTGACCAACTTATTTCCTTGCCATATGCATAAAGTTTTCAGAAGAAAACATATTTTACTATGAGTAGTGGTTGATTTAAGTAGTCCTTAAGCAAACACCCCCACCTTTTGGCAAAAGCTCACATATAAAATACAAATTACACACACGCAAACACACACACACACACACACACACACACACACACACACATACATACACACACACACACACACACACACACACACACACACACACACACACACACACACACACACATGTTTGGGCTTCATCAAGAACATGAAAAAAGCCCAACAGCAAACAACAACTGTACTATGGTATCAAAAGCGTTCACTTTTTACATGCTGAATAGTACATATGATAAAAACATCGTCGTCACCATAATCATCATCATCTTCATCATCATCATCATCCAGCAAGAGGGAAATCAGAGACCCACTATGCAGAGCTAAGTACCAGCACCTGGAAGATGTGTACTCTGGGTACTCCAATAAGCAGAAACAAAGTATCATTATGTCGCGGGGACCAGGTTGAGCTAGTAAGACTGCGGTCGGACCATCATTGGAGCTTTAGATGGTATAAGAACTTTGTAAATGAAGAGCTCAGCCCACGTTGCCAAAGATGCGACCATGAAAATTAAGATGTCAAACGTATATGTTGGAATATCCAGGAACAATGGCAATTTGAATGGAGTTATTTGGACGAGTGGAGGTGCCTCTAAGCATATTGACAATGGAGCCGAAAAAGAGCCTCGCTCTCGCTCGAAGATTTCTTCGTGGAGTCCGCCAGGCCCATTAAGGAAAAAAAAATCATCATCATCATCACTTCCTACATATTGCCGTCTTTACGATCCTATGGAATAAATAAAAAACAACAAAAAACAAACAAAAAGAAAAAAACCCAAAACAAAACACACACACACACACAACCCCGCCCCCCCCCCCAAACAAACCAAACAAAACCAAATATAAACATCAACGTATCAATCGTTCTCCAGGTTCCGTGTCGTTCGAAGTACGAAGTGAGGACATCACTGTCAGGGGAGTACATATATACCTTTGTGGAGCAACACTGACCAAATGGAGCCAAGGGAAAACCCAAGTTCAAAGCAAAGAAATCTATTGCAACATATACGACACTCTCTTCGGCAATGATCCCGGCGACGGAGGAAATCACAAACTCACACAAGGTGAGCCAGAGAAGACAGTTTAGTTTAGCTGTATTAAGAGTTTTACGGAACTTGCAACACCAATAGGTTGTCACCGTCTTTTTATGCAAGAAAAATTCTGAAATTATGCAAACTGAGCCCAAAAATGTGAAATTATGCGATTCTGTTAATTTTAACAAAGAAAGATAAAGGAAAATAATCAGAAATTATGTAAAAAATGATCAAATTTTGCTAAATTCTGCGGGGTGCATAAAACCACGGGGACAGAATAGGTCATAGGTGCCGAAGATTAGAGGTGTTTGTTATATTAGAGAGTAACATACATTGATCAACAAAAAAAACTTTACAACATTTTTTTCTGAATATCTCGCGCAAACATTGTTCTAGAATGCTGTAATTTGGAACAGACATAATTCATTCAAAAGAAATTTGGTTTGATATAAAATCCACGAAGAAGAAACATGTTTTGAAAACGGAAACGGCGAAAAGAAAAACGCACCCAAAAACACAAAGTTCACCAATGTTAAAAATCTTGTAAAGGAAGTCGTGAAAAGATTAGTTGACCTTTTTCTTTATTTTATCTTTGACATTAACTTTCCATCCCTATGACATTTAAACAATATTTAATTTCTTTTACAGAGTTTTAAAAACCTAATGATTTCATTCTGAAATTCCTAGAAGCAGTGCTCTACATTCCCTCCCCTGGACTCGACACATTTTTAACGCGCCTTTCGAAATGTTCAGTGGCGCCCTAACACAAGGACCTGCTAAACCATGAGTTTTTAAAGCCACATACACTGTACTTGTTCACTAAGAAGTGGTTTCTAGAGACAATAGAGTGGGGTGCCCAATAGACTACTATTTTGGAGTTAACTTATCCCGCAGGGTGAAAATGGGCTTTGCACTAAACCAAAAGTCATCGAGGAAATGATCCCTCTTTACAAAACAATCGAGGAATCATGAACACATTGCCATGATCTAATCCATGTCATCTCGGCCTAGCGAAGATGAACATGGTATAGTCGTAGGTTAAGATCTGCCATAAGAATGCAGACTGTTGGTGTGTAGGAAAGTCCTAGCTGCTGACCGTTTACGGACAGACGTCTCATGGGACTCGGCTACTGAAATCTGCTCTCTGGCGACGTTTTGCCGTCACATCTCGCCGATCGGCGATGTTTACCGCCCAGTTGCTTTGTATTTTTCCCAAAATGCTTCTGCCTTTGATGGCAAGGGTTTTTACTATACTATATGAGCCTTGTGATGGCAATGTGTTAAAGGGCTGCGCATGGTGCGTGTTCGACCTGAAGCAGTCATTTTTCAAATAACTTTTTAGTTCTGATTAGCTATAGATCCAAACTGACAGAACTTCTCTACTCATGACGCCAAAGGTCTCGAGGGCACCTAAGCATTCTTTCCATGCTGTGTGCAGAACCAACGAAATGTCAGGGATGATGAGTTTGTGGAGAGGTTATGGTCAATACAAAAGCTCTCTGCTCTTTACTAAACGTAGCCATGATCTCAGCAGGCAAACAAAATTTTTGAAAAATAATATCTGCAGACGTCTGTTAACTTGTTAGACTGCTGTAGCTTGCAATATGGTGCGATTGTTGCAACTTTTAGTGGTAGGCCTAAAGCGAACTGGTGCGCCATGCTATGAAAATGGCGACAAGGTTGAAAATGGGTTGTTTTTTTAATGCGCTATATAGAGCAAAACCATTGAATGGACTTATCTAAAATACATATCAGACAAATTCCTTTTGGCTTCCAAACGTTATGTTCAAATCTGAAACGCAAAACTTCAGTATGGAGGAAGATATTTACAAAACAAGTTGTAAAGGTTTTTTTTGGATCACCCTATATATAGAAACGAAGGAGGAGAGATAAGGACTATAGATGTTTTATAACAAAGGAGGAGCAAACAACATACTCCAAAGACCTGCCAACCAAACACACAGAGAGAAATGAAAGCGTGGATAATTTTCAGTTGAAATTAAAACACGCGAAATTGTACGTTTAGCGCTCTTTGCAACACTGCAAGTTTATTTTTAGAAGACGAGGCCTCAGAATTTAACCTCCATCTCCGATAGCACCGAGCGAAATTGGAAAATTCATATGAAGTGCCTTTCACAAGTACTCAACGTCTGATCTGAACTGAGCCTCGAATCGCTGAACCCGCAATTCGCAAATTCACGATTACGAGATGATAGCTTAGTCACTAAACTGCAGAATCCGTTTTAAAGTTTAAGTTGTATGAAATTTCGAATAGTTTCGAATGATGGGTATAAAATTTTTTTTTCAGTTTCTATAACCCTTTCTCGCATTTCCGGAATGTTTTTTTTTTAGCTAGACAAAGCTCATTTGGATTTTCTAACGGTAGAACACTGTGTTGTTTGAACTGAGATACGGTGAAAGGCACCACGACAAATCTTCTTTCACTGCTCTATGCGGGACACATTTTAGTAATAGTAAACTATCCGCCCTCCCCCCCCCCTCCCCCCCCTTCCCCCCTTCCCCCCCTCCCCCCCTTCCCCCCTCTCCCCCATTCGGAACGTACTTTACCGAATACGTATACACGGGTCTCCATTCCTTGTGGGACCTTTTTGGTTGCCAAAACATACATAATGGATACGATAAAGAATAGGGGGGGGGGGGAGGGTTGTTCCAAACGAATGCTTACCCACGTCCCTGTGTTTCTGAACGTAGGCATTTTTTACAGGACATCAAACTGTAGGGCTGCTGGCTTATTTCAGTTCGACCAACCAACCAACCAACCAACCAACCAACCAACCAAACAACCAACCAACCAATCAATCAATCAAATTAAAGCTCTTTCATTTGTCTAGTTTTTGGTGAAGAAATGTCCGTCTATCTTGAATAAACGTTGAAATACCTGCAATTGGAGGGGGAGGCGGTCGCCTGGTATTATAGGTAAAATTAGCGAGAAAATGGCTGCCAAAGTTTGGTGACTTCCAAAGCTTGGGTGTTCTTGGAAACTGCAAATTTACATTTTGTATGTCTTAGATCAACGATTTTTTCTTTGTTTGTTTGTTTGTTTTTGTTTGTTGTTTTTGTAAAATCCACACTGAGATGTATTTTTGGACAGTAAAGGCGTTGAGCCGAGAAAAAAAATCGACTAAAATTGACCTACATGCGGAAAAAAATGTTTCTTTGATTTCATTATTATGACGAGCGTCTCATTTCACCACGACGACACACGTTATCTTCTTTTCAGGCGAACACACATACGACTACTCATTTCGCCTTCCATCGGATGGACTGCCCAGCTCTTTCCAAGGCTCTTATGGCGCCACTCGTTACTGGTTGCGAGCCGTCATCGTCCAGCCGTTCCCAAGGATAAACAAAACCTTCTACAAAAGCTTGACCGTTCTGGCAAACGTGCCCGTCAGGACAGTTGGCAACCTCAGGTCAATCTCGGAGAAATCGGAGAAGACCATCTCTAAAGGTATTGTCAAGTCCGGTGTAGGATTAATAGCCAAGAGACCTGACTACATATTTCATAATTCATTTGAGAGAAAAAACAACCCCAAACAATTAAACACCCCCCCCCTTCCGATCTTTACGTTTATTATGATTGAGATCGGTCATTTTTGTAGCCTTACGAATTTGAAAACTACTGTTTTGGACAAAGGTAAGCTTTACCGTGTCTTTGACACTAGAGAAATTGAGAAAGCCTAGTGTTACAAACCATTGCATTTAATACCCCCCAGCAAAAACCAGCAACATCTAACAATACAAAAACAAAAACGAACAACCGCTCTTGCCAGAGAGGGCATACGTACTCGTAGCTCTGTTTTTGGACAGCAGAGAAGGTCTAACATTCACTCAGTGTATGTTTCTCCTTCTTC
>NW_004797398.1:1254344-1256834 GCF_000002075.1 Aplysia californica
GTAAGGTATCTTGTCGTTTATTGTTCCAACTGAAAAGGAATTACAATACATAAAATTGAATTAAAACAAAGTTTCAGTTTTACCTATTTGCGTATAGACAATTGGTTATGTCTGTCTATACATTGAATATATATACACATAATAAAATATTGTAACAATGTTAAGTAAGTCACTTTTTTACTCCAATGGAAACAATCATTATTTATAAGTTATTGTATATCGTCACTGTGCAGCTCCTTCTTACAGTTGCTTTTCCTTCTAAGATTATCATACTTTAAACAAGGTCTTATCCCATCAATGACTACGCACAAAAAATACTGCGTCTGTTATAGAAAGGTATTTCTTTAATATAAGATGAAAGTTATTTCATGCTGAGGCTTAATAATTGGCTACACGACTTAGCCAGCTTCAACATGCGTCGAAAAGAAAAACACAAATAAGAACCCTCGCAGAACAAAGACGTCTTTCCAGCATGACGTTATGGCGACCAAGACTGGGCCTCATAGAATGTGGATACCGCGGGAGCACGTAGAAGGTCAAATACGTTCTGAATGGTTGGCTCAAATTTCCTTTTACCCTGCAAAGTTCGAGAGAGAGAGAGAGAGAGAGAGAGAGAGAGAGAGAGAGAGAGAGACTCGTCCAGTTGTAGGGCTTCAATTCTCTCTTGGGGAAGACAATAATTATGTGTCACGACGCGATGGACTCCTTCCTTCGTCAATTTGTAAGAATATGGGATTATTGGTATATTCAGAAAGCTTTTTTTCCCTCTAGATATTGCTTTCGATGAAAAAAAGTATCCTTTCAGATGAATAAAAGTCGAGATATAATTTGTCATCGAATTACGTGGGAGTCGCCTGGTATCAGAGTTAAAATTAGCGAGAAAATTGTTGCCAAAAATTGCTGACTTTCAATGCTGCAGTGTTCTTGTAACTGCAAGCATTGAATTTGTTTTGGCTCTAGATCAACTCCCTCCCCCCCCCCCCCCAATTAAAATTCAAGCAGGAACGTGTTTTACATGTACATAAAATGTGTTGAGCTCCCACCCATCAAAAAACAAAAACAAAACAAAAACAAAAACCCAATGAAAAAAACAACAACTAAAAACATCGATAAAAATTGCCCAGCGGTCAAATGTCAATGTCTTTGAGTTCATTTTTTGACGAGAGTCTCATTTCACCACGATGCCTCACAAATTAAATAGGAAATTTTTATCGTGCGACATACCTCTGTCCTGTATTCACACACTATAGGGTGGCCTTAAAAGGAACCGTCGAAGCATTTTGATAATAATAATGATAATAATATGAGAAATTGTAGTATTAGTTTATCACCCTTTGCAACGCTACAAACTTAATTTAAGAAGCGAGACTCCAAATTTGGCGTACATCTCCAATAATAATGCCAATAATAATAATGCTAATAATAATGCTGATAGTATTATGATAATAATAATAATAATAAATAATAATAATAATAATAATAATAATAATAAAAACCCTATAATAATAATAATAATAATGATGATGATGATGATGATGATGATGATGATGATGATAACAAAATAATAATAATGGTACTACTACTACTACTACTACTACTACTACTACTACTACTACTACTACTACTACTACTACTACTACTACTACTACTACTACTGCTGCTGCTACTGCTACTACTACTACTACTACTACTACTACTACTACTACTACTACTACTACTACTACTACTGCTGCTACTGCTACTGCTACTACTAAATGGCAAAATTCGTGTTAAGTGCCTTTCCCAAGGACACAACGTCGAAATAAGCTGAAGCTCGAACCCCGAACCCCCCAACCCCCGAACCCACAACCTCACGATTCCCATTCCCGTCTCCAAACCACAAAGACCACCGACGGCACGAGGCATGCCTTTGCTGTCTCCTAAATTACCTAAATAGTGTCGATGTTGGCGGAAAACATTTTCTGCAACAATTTCATTTCTTCCAGCTCTAGGTTTTGGGGATGCCGGCCGCGTCAGTTTGACCGTTGCATTGGACAGGAGCGCGTACTGCCCTGGCGAGTCGATGCTCATAGATCTCACAGCCAGCAATCAGAGTTCCAAGGACATGGGGTCCGTCAAGGTAGGAGTGTATGTGGTTGGCTCCTTTTCTTTTCTTTCTTTTGCTTATTTTTGTTGCTGTTTTGGTAAGGGTTTTACGGCGCTCGCAACCGCATAAGGTCATATGAGCGGAGCCGGCGGGGACACATTAAACATTTAATTTTTCAGTTGATAGGAAATGTTGAATTTTGATCTCGGAGGGCTCGTGTGCAAGTTGCGCCCCTGAAAGATCCCTTTGTGGTCCAAAATCGATAAAGAGTTACTAGGGCTTCGGCCGCTACCCGGGCAAATGTTAAAATTTCCTTCCAACTGAATATGTTTAATGTGTCCCGCACACCCATATAACCTTGTGCAGTTGCGAACGCCGTAAAACACACACACACACACACACAC
>NW_004797398.1:1257045-1264545 GCF_000002075.1 Aplysia californica
CCCATCCCACCCCCAACCCCACACTCACACCCCTTGTTCCAAAGCCTATTTTTCCAAAAAATTTCCCCCCAATTTTTCCAGCTCGTGAACCCAGTTTCAGCATCATTAACGCTCGCCTGGTCCACCCCTCCCTCCACCCACCCCTCCACCCTCGTCTTAATCAAGGGGCTGCTTCTTCTGCCCAGTTAGTTTTGCCTCCTTAATTTCTGATACCGCGATATCCCAGCTCGTTCACGGTAACCTCGCCTCCAGCTCATTATCTATTCCGTTATCACACTCCTCGACCATTTTTTCACCACGATTTTTCTTCTCCATATTTCACAATGAGACACTCCTGGCAGCAAAAAAGCACCAGGTAACCCCTTGTAACCCAGACGTCATGAGTTCAAATCTCACGAGAATAATATTGTATCTGGGTAGATTTTTGAATGAGTAACGTTTGCGTTTTGCACAGATATAATTTAATTCGCCAGGGAGGGAGATTTGTCGCAGCTTCTTTTACAACAGACTATGTTGCCAGTTAAATGCTGTTCTCTTGTTGTTGTTGTTGATATTGTTGTTGATATTGTTGTTGTTTTTGTTGTGTTGTTGTTGTTGTTGATGATAATGATGTTGTTGTTGCTGCTGTTGTTGTTGCTGTTGCTGTTATTGTTGCTACTGTTGTTGCTTATACTGTTGCTGTTGTTGTTTCTGTTATTGTTGCGGTTGCTACTGCTGCTGCTGCTGCTGCTGCTGCTGTTATTTTTGTTTGCTATAATCTCTGCTGTTGGTTTTATTTTGTTTTTGGCGCTGTTGCTGATCCAGCGATGTAGAGTTCTTGTCCTTTGATGTTATACTACACTGCATACATAATATGTATCATCTTAAGTTAATAATGAGGAAAGAAGACTAAAGTTTATGTTTTAGGTTCATTCTTCCTCCCAACCATGATCCCTCCCTCTTCCCTCTGTCTCTGTCTCTCTGTCTCTGTCTGTCTGTCAGTCAGTCTGTCTGTCTGTCTGTCTGTCTGTCTGACTGTCTGTGTGTCTGTCTGTCTGTTTGTCTGTCTGTCTTTCCCCCTCTCTCTCTTCCCCCCCTCTCTCTCTTTCTCTCTCTGCGTCTCTGTCTCTGTCTCACTCTTTTTTTCTCTCTCTTTCTTTCTGTCCCTCAGTCTCTCTTTCTCGCTGATGATAGAACAGGCATTTCTTTTGGGAGAGAATTCCCCATTTTAGGGGCTTGGGAAGAAAAAGCTCATTAGCCAACTTATTAGACCTTACAGTCCGCAAACTTCAATTATTGTCTTGATGATAAGTATGACTCTTGATGAAGATATTTAAGATATTATTATTGTGATGTCCTGTTGTTAATGCATTTCTGAGATAAAAGAGACAGTTTTGTTTGTAATTCTAGAGTTAACACCCAATATTCCATTTTATTTCTTTGGTCTGCTTTCAGGCCTCCTTAGTCCAGCATGTTTACTTCAAGGCCAACGACAGTGCGCAAAGCACCGAGTATCCTATTCGCACAATAGTCTCGGACAAGATTCAAGCCGGGAAAATCGTCTTCTGGACAAAAAAGCCATTTAAAGTCGACGCGATGCCCCCCTCCAGTAAACCTCTTACCTGCCACATTATCAAAGTACGGTATGATCTGGAAGTCAAAGTTGAAGTACCTTTCGGTTTCGACCTGGAAGTATCACTTCCGGTAACCATAGCAACACTTCCATTTCACTCTGAGGCGACAGGTGTTGTCTCTGGAGGTAAAAAAGCGAATGATCTGGGGTACGTAGAGTGTACTGACGGTGTTAGAAGTTTTCGTGATAGTGATGGAATGTTCGAGAATTTTCCTTTCACTCCCTACACTGCCTACGTGAACAACTACACTGCTCAGGTGGGCACAAATCAGAGCCTGGTAAAAAAGACAACTCCCTCAGGGGGAAAGACCGGTGCTGTTGGTATTACCGGTACTGCTGTTGCTGCTGGTGGTGCTGCTTCTGGTGGTACTGCTGCTGGTGCTGCTTCGAATGCCCAAACGATCAAAGGAAAAAACATGCAGGCCACAGGCAACTCTGGTCCGAGCGCTGCGGAAAAGGGACAAAATGGCGCGTCTTCTGCTGCAATTGGACAAAATATCGGAGCTCGTGCGAGCGGAAGTGCTGTCAAGGCGACATCTACAGACGAGACTTTGTTGAAACGTTTGAATAGCCACCAGAATAGTCAGTCTTCGCATTCGGCAGCACCACCGACGACGTCTGTCAATAGAACAGTTCCAACAGCCAATGAAAACAGTTCTGGTCGAGTCAATGTCGCCGTTCCCCAGGATGAACCACCAACATATGAGGAAGCCACTGGGACTACTTCATCGCCTGCTGCTGCACCGGTTAAACGGTCAGGAAAAGGTGCCATTTTGCTAGTTGGCTTCCCAGAAAAAACTGCAGAGAAGGTAAAGTCTTTCTTCTTGTCCTCGGACTCAAAGAATATAGCATCACACGGCGGTCAAATTTTATGTGTATGTGTGCGGCCCTTTTCTCGCGCTGAGGGTCTGCTCCCATGGCCGATGAAAACAGCTGTCGTCATGCTCTATTTCCCAAGCCAAAGAAAAGCCGAGGCCTGGTGGGAGACGGCAAAGACCAACTCACCAGAAATAACCCAAGACTTGATTGTTATGGTGGCAGAAGATATGAGTGGACAGAAGCCTAGCCCAGATCCACGCAACACGATGAACGCTGTTATTATTCAGCGCAGGGTCCTGAAAATGGATGACACGCTGAAAGCACTGTACACAGAGTACCAGAAAAAGATCCTCCCTACGATCAAAGGTAGACTTGTAGTAACTAGGGTGATCAGCCAGACGCTCAAGTTTCTTCAAGGGGACTGGTCGTCGTTAGAAAACAAAGACTTGTCCGCGAAGTACACTAGACGAGCCGAGGAGGAGAGTGCAGCAATTTATAAAGAGGAGTCACCTGTAAAGGCAGAGGCAGCATTCTCCTCGTCGTCGTCGCCAGCAGTGCCCTCCTCTGCCACTCACGCTTCCTCCTCACCACCATCATCACCATCTTCACCATCGCTACCAGCATCACCACTACCAAAAAGTTCAGAAGAGACATGTCCTAAAAAAGAACAAGCTTCATCTGAGACTACACTTGAGGAGAAAGATGAAATCAGCGTTGAGGAGAAAGATGAATCTTGCGTTGAGGAGAGAGATGAAAACAGTGAGAAGAAGAAAGATGAAAGCAATGTAAAGGAGAAAGCTGAGGATACCGCCGAAGCGAAAGCAGCAGATTATCTTGACGAGCCTGTGTTCAGACTTGTGTATAGCCAATATCGAGACGTGAATGATTATTTCTCTGATTTATCAGAGATTGTTGGAGACGCTGAGTTGATGGCTTGGAACGAGAAGCTCAAAAAGTACTACGCCCTAATGTTCTCCCTTGCATGCCCTACTAAAGGCTTCTAAAATTACCCCCCCCCCCCAAACCCTCGTTGTGAAATCAAGCGCTCGTCAGAATAATGGAATCGGAGAAATCAACATTTTTCCTGCAGATTTTGTAATTTTTATTGACTTTTTTTTGTCTCAACACTTTCTTCATCTAGGCTTATTTAAAAACACATTTTTGAGAGGGTTTTTACTGAAAAACAGTGATCAAAGGCACACAAATTAAAATTTGAAATTTCCAAGAACATCGAAACTTTGGAAGTCACTAAACTTTGGCGTCCATTTTATTGATAAATTTACCTCTAACACATCACTTCCTTCAACCGTAACTATTTCGACTTCTATTGAAGATAAATGGATATTTTTTTCATCAAAAGCAAGGCAAATGAACAGGTTTTAAGATTACATGAATCACTCCTTGTGGCCCAAAGCTGACAAGCGCTTAATTCCGCCGTGTTGTGTAACCGAAATGTGGCCCATCGTGTTTTTTTTAAATTTCCAAGTGTGATGTTGACTGCTAAAGGGCGATACAAGCTTTGCTCGACATCAGCTCAAGAGAACGATTCCAGCAACTAAGATAGGCTAACATTGACCTGTGTCGAATACCCGAGAATTCAGCAGGTCACTGTAGCTCAGAAGATGACATATTTTGTTTTCAAGTATTCTTTTCTCGTTTTGAGCCTTAGAAATAATAGCATCTGCTGTTTAAAAAAAAACTCATTCCCACATTTGGCATCGCTTGAAGCTGCGCTGTTTTGGAGAAGTTCTCTAAAAGAATCCCGACTTTGATGTTAATACATATTTTTTAAATTATTCTTTCCTATTACAAAACGATAAAAGTCCCCCCCCCCCCCAAATGCATATTAATATTATTGTGAAATATGCCTCATTTTTTTCTTCTGAATTGTGTATGATGGTTCGAAATGTGCCGCAACATTGACTTTTATGTGCTACTGATCGAACGTACGTGTCTGCTAGGTCCTTAGACAATTTTGTTAAAGCGGCAATTATTACATGTATCGTATCTCCCTCCGTCACATTTGGCCACTGTTCCCAGAAACCACATATCAGAAATTTTAAGACTCATAATTAGTTCCACGCACAATGATCATTGTTTGTTTTTCGTTTTGCTTTGTCGATTGTTATTGTGTTTATGTTACTATTTCAGGCTTTTTCACTTGTAGATGAGAAGGGGTCATACTCTTAATCTGTTGTCACTTGAAAGTTGAGTTTGTTGGACGCTGTTATTGTTTATTATATTATTGTCTACAGGCCTGCAGGTTGGCCATGTAGAGATGTAGCATTGGGAGTGTCAAATTTTAGTTTTCCAGCTTGCTTCTTTCACAGTCAGGGAAGAGCTGTTTGAATGCGCCTCCCATACATATATATATATATATATATATATATATATATATATTTATATATGTATATATATATATATTTATGTATTTATATATATATATGTATGTGTGTGTGTGTGTGTGTGTGTGTGTGTGTGTGTGTGTGTGTGTGTGTGTGTGTGTGTTCTGAGAGTAGAAAAAGTGTTAAACAGAATTTTAAAGAGATAGACAGAGAGAGAAAGAGAGAGAGAGAGAGAGAGAGAGAGAGAGAGAGAGAGAGAGAGAGCGAGAGACACAGAGAGAGATAGATAGAGATAGAGAGACAGAGAGACAGAGAGACAGAGACAGACAGACAGACAGACTGAGAAAAAGAAAGAAAGACAGACAGACAGACAAGCATACAGACAGACAAGCATACAGACAGATAGAGGAGTGACTAAATAAAATTTCCATTCAAAGATCAAGTAGTTCTGTTCACTTATTTTTAAAATAGCTTTCCACTCTCATTCATCGTCCTCGTCGCTGAGGATGCTTTTGTTGTTAATGCCTTCTGTGTACAGCACCTTACTCGTACAGAATAAGGCACGATGTACGTCACTTTAAAAAGCATTTGTGAGGCATTCGTGGTGAAATAAGGCGCAAGTCAAAATAATGAAATTAAAGAAATAATATGCATTTCTTTGGACGATGGGCAATATTTTTCAAATTTCTTTTTTTTTTTTTTGGCTCAACACATTTTATTACGTCCATTTGAAAACACATTTTTTGTCTGGATTTTACTTTAAAACATTGATTAAAGGCACACATAAAAATGAAAATATTCAGTTTCCAAGGACTCAGTCAATGGAAGTTACCAAACTTTAACGGCCATTTTCTGATTAATTTAATTTTACCACTGAAACCAGGCGACCCGGATGTTCTTCAATCGCAAATATTTTGACTTCTATTCAACACAGACGGACAAATGAACAGACTTTAAGATGATACCAATAACCCCATATGCCAAAAAAAAAATAAAAAAAATAACGAACGTCTGATTCTACTAGATTCTACGTCCTGACACAGGACGTGCATTCTGCCCAGTCGACAACGCTTGAAGAGCGTTATTCTCACACAGTTTTAAAGTCTGCTCTTTAAAAAAAATAATCTAAAACTTAAAATGGCAGGCCACAATTTTTCACAATAGAGAATATAACATTTGCAAATGTGTGTTTCTGATTTCTGAATGACGCTTCAAAATGTACCTTAACATTGTTACTGGATTGCTGCTGATCGGGCGTTATCTATCTATCTATCTATCTATCTATCTATCTATCTATCTATCTATCTATCTATCTGTCTATCTGCCTGTCTGTCTGTCAGTCTTTCTATCTATCTATCTATATATCTATATGTATGTGTGTGTGTGTATGTGTGTATGTGTGTGTGTGTGTGTGTGTGTGTGTGTGTGTGTGTGTGTGTGTATGTGTGTGTGTGTGTTTGTGTGTGTGTGTGTGTATTATGTCCTTAACTCATTCCAGTCGCACCCAAATCTGGCTGAAAGCACCCCGTGCCGCACTATTTTGACCATATTTCCACTGACTGTAGGAACAAAATGTCTTTCAAAACCCACAAAACCCATACATTTTTGTGATTGTGCTTATATCCCCTCTCAGAATATCAGGTTGATTTTTGTGTGAGACGATACAAACAAATATTACAGCTCATGAAATAACCCCTGTTGAGGGTAAAAAAAAACTTTTTTTCTCTCAAAATATTGTAGAACAGGGTGCTCCCATGACTAAAATTCATGATAACTAATAATAAAAACTTGTTGGAAATAAGTCTTTCTGCTGCAATCTTCTTTTATCTTTCCATAAATAACATTCAGTGAACTCATGATGAGTATGTTGACATATATGTCCCCTCTCTCCATCAAGCTTGAAAAGTTTCCGAGACTTCACTCAAATCTTGGAGCAATTATCATGTCACTGAATGTTATTATTAGAAACATGTAAGAAATTTGTTTTCTGAGTAACAGTAACATACAAACACATGGTAAGAAACTAACATAATGCTTACTGGAACTTAGAACACAAAGATTACACCATCTTTGAACTCTTAGAGGGCAGCGATGACTGCCGCATTACTGTATGCGGCACGTCCGGATCGCTATCTTACTCTGCCGCATACATGTATGCGGCACGTCCGGATCGCTATCTTACTCTGCCGCATACATGTATGCGGCACGTCCGGATCGCTATCTTACTCTGCCACATACATGTATGCGACACGTCCGGATCGCTATCTTACTCTGCCGCATACATGTATGCGGCACGTCCGGATCGCTATCTTACTCTGCCGCATACATGTATGCGGCACGTCCGGATCGCTATCTTACTCTGCCGCATACATGTATGCGGCACGACTGGAATGAGTTAAAGAGTTAAGGATGTGAATATATTTTTTAAAATGACACCTGTGTGGCATTAAAATGTTCTCACGTACACCTTATCTTACAGCGTTATACCCTCACGGGCTCAAAGTAAGTAAGGCATCATAAATATCTAATTATCTGTTAATCATCAAAGACCCGCTCTTGATAGATGGCATTTGTACAATGTAAATCCCCGCTCAACGGCAAGCTCTATGCTCTTCACAATCTATAATATTATTACCCCAGCAGACTGAACGCTAGGGTCCACCGGTACCGCTTCTAACACGCTGACAGTTAGTCCTTCTAAGCACGCTCTAGATCAGCTGAGAC
>NW_004797398.1:1269545-1287045 GCF_000002075.1 Aplysia californica
ACCAGATGAACCCCATCTCCTTCGATCGCAAATATCTCGACTTCTGTTCTAGACAGGTCAGTATTTTTTTTCATCACAAGCAAGACAAATGGGCAAGCTTTAACAGGATACCAATAACCCCAGACAGGCAAAAATTAACAAGCGCCTGATTTCACCTTCGTGACACATATTGTAGCTACAGTCAAACCTGTCCAAGAGGACCGCCGGATGTCGACGAAAACACTGGTCATTTTAGACAGGTAGCTCAATGTCCTTCTGGGCAATGTCATTATATTAGAAAAAATGAAACATGTGATATATTATACTTGTAAACGCACAAACACGCAGAGAGACACACACAGTGCACACACACATGCACACATACGCATACACTCACATACGCACACACATTTTTAAAACTCTCTCTCTCTCTCTCTCTCTCTCTCTCTCTCTCTCTCTCTCTCTCTCTCTCTTTCCCTCTCTCTTTCTCTCTCCCTCTCTCTCTTTTTCATTCGAAAAAACATATACAACCACACACACACACACACACACACACAAACACACACATACACACACATACACACACACACACACACACACACACACACACACACACACACACACTCACGCTCACGTAAGCAATAACAATTCTACCACCTGCCCAATTTCGATGTCGGTTTCATCTACTTCTTCAACGTCTGTCTGTCAGTCTGTCTGTCTGTTTGTCTGTCTGTCTGTCTGTCTGTCTGTCTGTCTGTCTGTCTGTCTGTCTGACTGTCTGTCTGTCCCACCCCTGTCTCTATTTGATAACAGCACACACTCAGGCACGCCGCACACACATACACAAGCACACACACATACACACACACATACACACACACACACACCAACCCACACATGCACACAGACACACACACATACACACATACACACACATATGCACACACAGGCACCAACATGCACACTCAAGCATGCACATTTGCGTGCACTGTGGTGTCGGTGGACCCTTGAGGTCAGAAATCAAATTTTAATGTTCTATCCCCTCAATCTAGATTATTCGCCTTCGTTATGCAAGATATTCAAAGAATTGCACTCGACAAATTTTGACATGTTGTGAAATTCAAAATATTTTGTGTCAAGTTTTTCAAAATCAGGTACAGAGCAGATCAAACTTTGTAAATCTAGGTTAGCTAGACATCATTAGTATCCCTTCCTTGCTTAAAACTCAGTTCATATTGACATAATTGGGGTTTGACTATTAGATCTGGCTGTCGGCTTAAAGAAGTCTTTTTCTTTTAATTTAGAGCTTACACTACAACGTTGAACCTGGGGTATCTTTCTCATTTTTGTAAAGGGTGTAGGTCTAGATCTATACTTTTCGTTTTGTTGTGTTTTGTTTTGTTTTTTCAACACGCACAAACGCTGAATACAAACGCTGAATTTTTAGCCATTAATAGTACCATGCCACTTACTATCATATAAAATTCTCCCATGTGCCAAGTTGACTTGATGATAACAACTATGACAAATATAACATAATATCCCAGAATAAGCATTTGGAATGTCGAGAGAGTTTGGCTGACGAGGCTGTAACAGATAAAAAGTAGCAGGGGTATTCCAAAAAAGTACATCGCAGAAACCGTGTGTTTAGTGACGGTGCAGGTCGAATCAAACACATTACAAAGCATCGTGTACTGTTGTGCAACGCCATCGAATTCCCCTTCAGCTTCGGTTTCGTCTCGATCACTGCGGATGAGAATGGACGCTAGCTTGTATTTGAGATGCAGCAACTCATCCCCGATTGTCTCTGTGAAGATCCCTCGCATAAGGTTACAAGCCCAGAGGGTACACGTACCGAAATGTATCGCCACACCAATGGTAAAGACAGAGAGTAATCTGTGGAGGATACTGTCATTGATGAACGGCCACTCGTACGGGCGTAGTTCAGCATAACAGAAGACTCCAATGGTAAAACAAACCATCTGGATAACCTGAAAGAACATCGCCGTAATGATAACGATAATTGACTTCCTGGACTTTTCCTCGGCGTTTACAGAGAGACCAAATTTATACTCGTACTCTGACAAGTTACGAAGAGCGGCCCCGAGATTTTTTCTACACACAAGTGTCTTGGACACGAACAAATCAAAATACATAGATTTGATTAGCATAGTAGTAATAGAAAACACAACACTCTTTTCCCCTCGAAAAGCTTGAGGCAAAATGAAGACGTAACGAAAAGTATTAAAAAGGAGGAGGAAAAATACGAATGCTGAAAAAAGTTTCAGGGCAGCATTGAAAAAGTAGCGTTTATCTTGACGAATGGTGTGTGACGAAGACTCGGCTTGTTGGCCTCGGCCCTGCAAATTTGGTACAGGTGAAGAATTGTTGGGCACAGCACAGTCATGACAATCGTTGGTGTTTGAAGATAGGGCATCTGGCAGTCCCCATGTTGGGTGAACCTCGTTGTTAAATCTCCCGCGACTTTCCGACGCTTTATTAGTCGGTGCCCGAAACCAGTCTACCGGTGGAACGTAGATGCCCGACATCTTCAGAAACAGCAAAGGGTACTTCATGATGATTTCTGACGTCATTCTGCCCTGTTGAGGTGTACGCCCGCTGCTCTCTGAAGACATGCCTAAGCTCTGGGTGAAAAATCTGAAAAATGCAGGTAAAGTGTTTTGTCAGAACAAGGAGCCGCCGCCGGTTTAAGGCACACTAGGTACAGCTGAAATGAAAAAAAAAGATTGTTTGGGCTCTTAATTAAGTATACTAGGATTCACAGTAACCAATAAGGGTCAAGAAACAGACACATGTCACCCCTGTATGATTTCATTGTTAATATTTTGTATTCTTGAAATGAAATGGGTTCGACAGACTAAAATACGCACAAATTCTACTAGGAGATTCTGAAAAAGATTGATTTGATACAGCTTTGACGTTTATATACAGTGTTTCTGATAATACAACCTGCAACGTACTAAAGATTTATTTTCCTTGGTCTCTTAGTTTTCTTATTACTGTCCTTTTAGTATAACTTACGATAATCAGACGGAAAATTCGCCACTAATCAAATACCTTAAATTTTTTTACACCAACAGAAAACTTATCACAATATCAAATATCAATATAATTTTTCAAAAAGCAAAACCCTGCGCTGAGGACAAAAGTCCTCAAAGAATTTTGGTACTGACACTTACAAATTTATGACTAAGGATTGCCTGTACAGACAGTAGCTAGAGATTGTTTGGTCAATCTGCCCAGGGACAAGAGAGAGAGAGAGAGAGAGAGAGAGAGAGAGAGAGAGAGAGAGAGAGAGAGAGAGAGATCGATAGATAGATAGATAGACAGATAGTAGATAGATAGATACATAGATAGACAGATAGATAGATAGATAGATAGACAGATAGATAGATAGATAGAGAGGTGGGGGGGGGGGGGTAGAAGCTGAGCACGTACGACAGACCTAAAGTTGAAAGAAAACGAGTGAAACCAATTATAAATCGTTAGACTGTATCATAGGTTAGAGTTACTAAATAATTTTATCGCGTTAAAGATATTACATAAGCCGATACTACATCCTACTTGGTTTAAGTACACAATAATTTAAATAATTAAATAATTTCTAGGCCTGATGGAGACATTACGCTCTTAAAACAAAAATAGTATAGCTTCGTTGATCCTATGGTTCAAAATTTAATGTGGCCGAAATAAACAGTAATATGTAACATTGTAGATATTTTCCTTCATGTTAAAGCTAGGAATCCATAGGCACGAAGACTGAGCAGCAGCCGATCGAACGGCACCAGGACAAAATGTGCGGTATCGCAGGCGACAACTTCAATGTTTGAATCCATAGACACGGTACAGCATGGCAGGTTGGACTTAGTTTTAGTGAGGTTTTGCGGTGTTCGCAAAGGCATAAGGTCTTATGAGCGCTAAGGGGTGGATGTCAACAGAGAAGTCCTCTCTAGTCTCAAAAGCACAAAGTCAGCTTCGACTATCAAGGCATCCAGGCAATTCCAGTAGACAAGAGAGTGACAAACATATAAAAGAAGTAGTGGAAAAATGACGATAGTAAGGATGAGGAAAGAAAAAGCAGCAGTTCTCCCTACTATGTTGTTCCAGTAAAGTATGAGCTTGACATTGATAAGTCAGCCCATTTATAGGTTTACTGTGTATAAGAACATGTTAATATCCCCCCTTTGGGAATGACCTTAAGAAAACTTCAGTCTGTAGCACTGCCCTCATGGTTTGGGGGGGGGGGGGGGGGGCGCCTTGTTTGCGCCTTTTTTTCTTTTGTATCGATGCATGGCACCTACCCAGTCAAATTTGTCTAGGTTCGTGAAACAAGAGCGCCAACAATGCCCCGTGGCATGTTCGCGGGAATATTTAGGCGCCACGCCCACATGTTTCTCTGCGGCACCCCTGCGCCAGCGGCAGAATCGCTCCTGTGTGCGATTTTAAAAAGTTCCGTTGCGGTACCGCGGAATTGTCGGTGCCGCCCCGCTGCCGATCCGTAGGCCCTACTAGCCTAATGGATTCAGGCAATGACACTTCTGTTTGAGCGATCTGTACCGTCCCGGTGCCATTAAGTTGAGAATCCAAAGGCACGGAAACTAAACGGAAGCGGAACGGCAGAGAGAAAAAAATGTGGACGTGGCGCCTAAATATTCTCCCGGAAATGCCACGTTGCATTGTGGGCGCTCTTGTTTCACGAACTTAAACAGTTTTGATTGGATATGTGCCATGCTACTAATTCATCGAAACAAAACAAAACAAAAAAAAATAACATAAAAAAGGGCGCAAACCTGCCGTGCCATACCGTGGTCATGGATTCAAACATTGATGTTGCCACTTGCGATACCGTACTTTTCGTCCCCGTGCCGTTCCGCTGCCGTTCAGTTTCCGTGCCCTTGGATTTCCAGCTTTAGTCGTTTGCGTTGATTTGGATTCTCGTTTAACAGTTGACAGCGCTGTAGACGCATTCTGTAGTCTTTTCCGAGAATAAGAGTGAATAAAATAATGTTAAAGAAATAACTTTGCCCCCAATTTCTTGGGGGTCCGAAGGATATGGTCAGTTATGTTTAGAAACACCCTGTGCAAATACAGCTGAAACCGCGACGGCCACCCAATGTTGAGGAAGAAAACGACCGTCTTAGACAGGTAACCGTCTTACAGGGTTATTATATTATTGTAAAAACAGCACAAGGGGGAAATGGGAAGTGGCTGTTTGCACAGGTGATTGTTTCATAGAGGTGGTCGTAGGGCAGATCGGACTGTATTCCAATAAGAATACATGCGAAGAAAATTACGGAAATTGATACAGTATAAAAGACTGGTTGCTTGAACTTATTTCTTAGCATAGAACAATTAGCCTTATGGTTGATTTTACCAAAAATATTGTTGCGAGTAATAGTGGGAAGATTGAGAAAAAGTGTAAGACCAGAGATATCTAAAATGCAATTCCGCTTTGTTCCTGACAAGGGCACCAGAAATGCTATATTCACCGTAACAATATTAATGGAAAGATGTATTGAAGCACAGAAAGATCTGTATTTATGCTTCATAGATTATTCAAAGGCGTTCGAAAAAGTTAGATATGATGAGCTATTTAAAATACTGGAAAAGCTAGACATAGAAGGAAAACATCAAAGAATTATCAGGAATTTGTACTGGGACCAAAACGCTGCTGTACGAATTAGTGGAGAATACAGTGAATATAAGCAGATTAGGTGAGGAGTGAGGCAAGGATGTGTTTTGTCACCAGACCTCTTTAACCTGTACAGTGAAACAATCGTTAGAAACACAGAAGTATGTCCAGGTCTCAAAGTAAATGGGGAAAAGTTTAATACCATCAGGTATGCAGATGACACAGTTTTAATAGCTGGCTCAGAAAAGGACCTTCAATTGCTTCTAGATACTGTTGTAACAGAAAGTGAACGCAAAGGATTGTTGTTGAATGTAAAGAAAACAGAATGCATTGTAATATAAAAAAGCAGCAAAGCCAATTTGTAACCTCATTAGCACAGGTGATAAGATCAAACAAGTCCAACCGTTTTAATATCTAGGATATATGATAACATCTGATGCCAAATGTTCCACAGAAAAAAACCCTGGAGAATTACAATGGCTAAGGCTAGTTTCAATAAAATAAGCACAATCCTGAAAAATAGAAATATCCCAATGAGCACCAAATGAAAGCTCTGAAATGCTATGTTTGGTCAACCCTTCTATATGGCTGTGAATGCAGGACAATCACTAAAGATAGTGAAAATAAAATAGAAGCAACAGAAATGTGATTTCTAAGGAGACTGCAAAGAGAATCGTGGAAGGAAAAGAAATCAAATTAGGTAGTGCTTGATGAAGCTCACCTGGGATACTCAAGGTTAAAAACAATCAGGAAACGACAAATGCATTTTTGGGACGCATAAATAGACATAAGGGTCTTGAACATCTAGCTCTCATTGGCAAAATTGAGGGCAAGCGAGGCAGGGGTAGGCCCAGAACAACATACTTAGGAAACATAAACAAATGGGTAACAGGGAAAGATCAGGGAAACGAAGCTTTTTTGAGAGCATCCGAGCAAAGGAATGAAAGGAGAACCATGGTCATTTGGTCGCCGATGTCTGTCGCATATCTGGCACTGGATGATGATGAAAGTGGAAAACTGCTTTTTCATCAATTGTTCTTCTTAACCCCCCCCCCCCCCAAAAAAAAAAAATAATATAAAAATTTTAAATTAAAATAAATAAATAATTAAATAAATAAAACATCAAAGAATACAATAAAAAATATATATCTAAGAAAAGAAAAAGAAAAAGATTAGTACAAAAGCATTCCCTGATATTTTTTTTAAAGTTAGCAGTTCAGAAGATAGTGGTGGTGATGAGGATGATACAAGCAGTACAGTTGAACCTAACGACCATCTGTTCAAAACAATCACATGTGCTAACGAACACTTCCCATCCCCTTGCGTTTTTTTTTCAATAAAAATTTGATAATACCGGGTGTCCATTGCGGATGGGTTCGGGTGGGGTCGGGTCCCGTCGGGTCGATCACCCAACTCGTCGTCTGAAAACAAATACCGAGTGCCCATTGGCACGATCGGTTCGGTTTGCTAACCAGATTGAGGGCGCAAAGCGGTTATCGTGTCACAAACCGATCACCCGACTCGTTGCCTCAAAAACAAGTTTGTGTTCAGGCGACGAGTGGGGCGATCGGTTGGCGATAGGTTTGCCGGTCCCTCAATAGACACCTTGTTTTTGTGACGAGTAGGGTGCGGTCGGCTTGTGCCACAATTGCGCTTTCCGCCCTCAATATGGCTAGCAAACCGACCCGACTCGACCCGATCCACCAATGGGCACCCCGTATAACACTTCCAAGAGGACCACCTGCCTTTGACGACTTTTTCTCTCCTCGACAATGGGTGGTCGTCTTGGACAAGTTCGACTGCACTCACCTTCGAAGTAATAGCTGGCTATTGTGTCCTTAGGAATCGTCACCGCACACAAGACTCACTGTCAGCTTTTAGGAAAGATAACCCAGTTTTACTAACACTACAAACGGAAGGCCTGAAAGGGTAGAATGGCTGCGGCACAGGTAGGCCTTTCAGTATCCTGCGAGGATCACACCGTGTGGTTATTGTTGATATCGATCCAGAAAGGCACAGGCTTTCACAATCACCGCGAAGCTAGTCGGAGGAGGGGAGCTAGTAAGAGGAAAAGGGGGGGGGGGACTGTGGATGAGAAGGGGGCGAAGGGGAGAGGGAACGATGGATCAAGGGAAGTGGAAAAGGTAGAGATAGTTTAAAAGATGGAGGGGGAGGAGAAGAATGGCGTTGGGAAAGAGGAGAGGAGGAAGGGGATGAGTAGAGAGGCACGGACAGGAAAGAGAGAAGAAGAGGGAGAAAAATACGGTGAGAGGACGAGGGGGAGGGGAGGGAGGAAGGAGGGAGTGATAACTGAAGGGGAGAAGAGGATAAGATAACTGAAGAAATGGATGAAGAAGAGGAAGAGGTATGTGATGATGAGGAGGAGATGGAGGGTTGGAGAAAAAGACTCAAAAGATAAAATGCAGAATGCGAAAAATGGAGAGTTGCTTAAATAGGAATTAGTAGGAACGAAAATAGTAGGGATGAAGAGAATGCAATTCATAACATTAACGTTACTTGTCTCGGCAGCAAGAATAACAATGACAAGAACGATCAGGAGGGAAGGCTGACTTGTTTGACAGGGTAATAAGAATGAGACAAATAACCAGATACAGATAGGTCACACACGAAAAGCTTTCCCATAATGGACACATACTTAACAAAACTTCTTGTTCGAAGTGGCATCACTGAGATGTGTATTCATGCTGTTTGTCGACCCGCTAAGATAATCGACAAATATCTCATAATTAATTTCTATTACCACTTCGGTCAAAAACGTAATTATAACCTTTAAGCCTTTAAACATGCGATGAAGATAATGGTCTCAATATGTTTAAAACAGTAAATGCCTCCACTCAGAGGCAAAACGTCTATATCATCAAATAATCACTGCTTCCCTTCCTAATTTTGAAACATTGTCACAGTCAAATTCACCCATAGACGTAAACCTCATAAATTAACAGTAAAAAGACGTTCACCCATGAACAATAGACTATGCCTAACCTTCAAAACCGTTTCATTGCCACAGAAATAGCCTGTTCGCCCCTATCGGGCCACTTCATAAGCAGTCACAAGCTTTGATTAAGTAAGCTTAAAGTGAGGCTGGAAGAGTCTACCAATAGAGTTGAAAGGAACATGTGCATAGCAGTTAAAACTGTTTCATTGCCGCATAAACCCTGTTCACCCCTTTCGAGCCACAGTTATAAGCAGCCACACGCGCTGATTATGTAAGCGAACCATTACACTGGTCGAGTCTACCTCACAGATGTGAGGGAAACTAACTCCTAATAATATATTGACTGCTGCGAGTGCTTGTTTTTTTCCCTCGTTTTTTTAACGTCCTATAATCAGATCGTGACCTCGATTATGACACCGGCTCCTGGCCGCCAAAAGCTAGACAAAAACAGGCAAATGTGAAATAAAAAATTAATATTGGCATGCTCTACCAAAGTGTTTCGGCTGTCTGGTATAACATGCCATTGTAGTACTGACATCTCTGCTTTTTTCCTTGGTGTTCGTGTGTTCAAATCTTAAGTTAAATTTAAGGTTAGTTAGAATAAATATTTAATGAAATACTTTCACGATTATTTTAGCGGTTGAATATGCATACAACATGAATTCAGGATTTGTTTTCATTCACAACTCAGAGTTGCCACCTCCAGTGCCAGTAAGATTCTTGTGACTTGTGTAAGTGTGATATCTCCAGGCCGTATCTGGTCCCATCTCACTTTGATTACCTAGTCAAACAAGTCAGCCTTCGCCCCTGCATCCACTGCTTTAATATCCCAAGAATAATCGTGGAAAAGAAAGTTTTTGGGACACTGGAATATACATAAAGGCCTTGAAGATCTAGCTCTCACTGGCAAAATCGAAGGCAAACGAGGTAGGGGTAGGCACAGAACAACCTACTCAGGGAACCTAAACTATAAATGGTTAACGGGGAAAGATCAGGGGGAAACATAGCTTTTTTAAGAGCATCCGAGCAGGGGAATGAATAGAAAAACATGATCGCCGATGTCTGTCGCAGATCTGGCACGGGATGATGATGATGAAATGCATCTGAAGATGTAAATACACAAACAGAAGTCAAAGAATTAGAGATGACATCAAATTTGACTGTCTTTATCACGCTTTCGCCTCCAGGAGCCGATGTAAACATGCCATAACCTTAACATCGGGCGGTAAAAAGCCGAGGAAACAATAAGCACTGTCATCAGTTACGAGATTTTTAGGAATTTGACACCCCCCCCCCCCACCCCTCACCTTTTCGAGGCAGACTTTACCAATGTAATTGT
Organism: Aplysia californica; assembly: GCF_000002075.1. Lineage (NCBI taxonomy): Eukaryota > Metazoa > Mollusca > Gastropoda > Aplysiida > Aplysiidae > Aplysia > Aplysia californica. The sequence goes on from NW_004797398.1 coordinate 1,279,473, forward strand.
AACATACACAACAGTGTTTGTGAATGCTTGTCAGAGTGGTCCAAAAGAAGTGAACATGATATTTATGAGGAAACGAAAGTTTTGAGTGTTGTGCTCACTGCTCATTGGTGATTTCCTGAATGTCTATTACTATTTAAAATAATGAGGTCATTTTCTGACCTGGTCTGCAGAGAAATTTAACGATGTTCCCAAAAAAAGGAAGGGAAGCGGTGCTTGTTTGAAAACAGTAATAATGATAGCAATAACAATGCAACGTCAAGACAAGCCCACACTCGCAAAACCCAAACCAACTGCCACACCATCATGTTAGCATGTGCCAACTGTCTGGATTCAACGCTTATCGGGTGTTTTAGCAACAGTGGACCGCAGATTTTCGCTGCAAATCAATACAGAGAACAACCCATCAAATCAGGACCCACGGTACACCAGATTTTACAGCAACGTTTGCATTGATCTGTAGGCTCATTTCCTTTCTATACAATACGGCATTTTATATTAATGAAGTGTGAAATGTACCATAGGAGCACTACCGAGAAGGGGGAATGATTGAATGATCGATTTCAAAATATTCTGAGAACCACTCTTGGATGAGTTTAAAACTACACATTGGTTTCAGTGGCTGTCGATTAGATTGACAAGACAATGCACGTACATGGGACGTTCAATAAGTTTTTACTCTGACTGTAAAGGAATGGTTGTTCAACGATGAAACGAGCAGAATTTGATTTCTGTCTTTTTAGAACGCTACCTATGGAGTTTTGAAAAATTGCGGTAATTGGTTTGAATTTGAGAGCTCTTTTAATGAAGGTAGTAAAAGGGAAGCTGGGGAATAATTCTCCTGCTGCACGATAATTCTCCAGAGCACAGAGTGGCGAAGGCAACCCATACTGCAAAACCATGGGGCTGTAAAATCTTCCCCCACCCACCCTATTCATCCTCAGAATTTTTTCTTTACCCAAAGTTTTAAAAAAATTATCAAAGGACAGCATAAAGACACGGTGAGGGTAAAACCTTAGAAGAAGTTTCTGGGAGTGCTCTGATACCTTTACTTTTACTTTATTTTTATCCGCGGCTTATACCCTTTTGGGTTTTGCGGGAAGAAATAGACATCTCTCTGTCGCCAGCCGGAGAGCTTGGGTCAGAGGGACGCCGTCGGTGGTTAGTGTTTCCCTGATTCCATCTATCCAGATCTTTCTCGGTTGCCCTGTAGCCTTGTTGCCATCGACTTTTTGGATGTACGCACGTTGTGTTGGGTGGTGTGTTGGTAATCGTAGGAGATGTCCGAACCATTTTATTCTTTGGTGTTGGATGTGATGCATGACGTCATTTGTGCCCACCATTTCTCGGATTACTGAGTTTCTAATTTTGTCTCGCCTGGTCTTGTTTACTGCTTTTCTAAGGCACCGCATTTCACATGTTGTAATAATAATAATAATAATGAAGATCATTTCTATAGCGCCCACTCCCGTGTAAACACAGCTCTAGGCGCTTTACATAAATGCATGTAAGAAAAATAATAATGCACGCGACACACACACACACACACACACACACACACACACTCATATACACACAAACACACACACATATACACATACACACACACCCAAACACACGCATACACACTCACGAACACATAACACGCACACATGTGCACACACATGTATGCCAAACACACACACACACACACACACACACACACACACACACACACACACACACTCACACACACACACACACACACACACACGCACACACACGTACACACAAACACACACACACACACACACACACACACACACATCTACTTGCTTATCACACGCACACGATTACACATCGTCACGAAATGAGAATAAAATAATGTATACACTGCAATTCACAAAATACATAAATGGATACATAGACATTTACATAAATTTGTATTGAACATGAATCTACTGACTTAAAAAGGAGGTCATTAAATGTGTCTTTAAAGATTTTTTAAATTTAGACTCAGATGTTGTATGTCTCAAGTGTTGGGAAAGAGAGTTCCAAACTCACGGAGCAAGGTGGGCGAACGATCTTTCGGCTAATTTTTTACCGCCTTTTCTAGGAACTCGTAAAAAATTCTTTGCTCTAATGTCTTGTTCGTGGTCCATGTTTGGCATTGATAAGTGAGTGTTGGGATGAATATGGTGTTGATAATTTTGAGTTTTGTTGTCAGGGGGATATTAGAATGTTTCAGTAATGGAGTAAGGTGGTAACTAACCTCATTGGCCTTTGTACTCGTGTTTCAATTTCTCTGTTCAGTCGCCCATCCTCTGTGAATTTACTTCCGAGGTACTTAAATTCTTGGACCTGTCTAAGACTGTTGTTGTTGATGTGTATCCTGAGTGGTTCTGGCTTTCTGCTTATTTTCATTGCCTCTGTTTTGTTGATGTTGATCTTCATGTTGTAGTTGTTACATTCTTCGTTTAATCTGGTGGTGTGGTGTTGGAGACTTCGTTCATCTTTGTGTGCCAAGCTTTGGTCATCAGCGAAGAGTAATTCATTTAGGGCGTCTGGTTCTGTGTGGGCCTCTTTTGTAATTCTATCCATATATATGATAAATAGTAGTGGTTATAGGACACAACCTTGTCTTACTCCGGATGTTATCTCGGACCATTCTGTGAGTTCCTCTGGCGTTCTTAATGTACTTACGTTGTTCTCGTAAATGGCACCGATGTTATCTAGAAGTTGACCTCTTACAGTGTAGTTTTCGAGTTCTTTCCACAGCTTGTTTCGGTTCATTATGTCGAAAGCTTTCTCCTGGTCGATAAATACTATATTTAGTTCCCTGTTGTGTTCTATTACCCTTTCACACATTTGTCGTAGGGCAAATATTGCGTCGGTGCATCCGATTGCTCTGATACCAAATACTCAATATGTCGTTGTCCAACATTTTTTTTTTTTGGGGGGGGGGGGGGGGTCTTTTTGTTTGTTTTTGTTGGTGTGGGTTTTTTGAAAATGTATCGCCATGCATTCATTAGGGCGAGAACTTTGCAAAGTACCAACCCTTGGAAAACTCGGGCGAAGCGGATAAACGCTTCACCGTCGAACGCAGACGAAATAATAATCGAGAATCTCCGTTTGTTTACTGGGAGGTTGTATACTTCTTTCTTTCTGTTTGATTGCCGTCACATCACGATCTTTGGTCACACTCGAGGATGAAATGGTGGTTACGAGTCCCATAACGACGAAACCACACACAACGCTTTTTTACATTTTTTTCTACATTTGCATTGGCACGATCCAGATCACAGCTTTTTTTTTTTCACTTAGCCTGCTTGGCAACATGACTAGTCGGCAATAAGCCCCCCCCCCCCCCCCCCACCAACCTCTCCGACCATCCGGGCGAGCTGCCACCCGTGCCACGACTTTAAATTATGACGAGATGGAATCAGGCGCTCGTCAGTATAGGGGCATATGGATTATTGGTATCATCTTAAAGCATGTCTATTTGCCTTGTTTTTGATGTAAAAAACATTCATATCTTAGATATAAGTCAAGGTATTGGCGATTGAATAAGATGGGGGTCGCCTCGTTCCAGAAGTAAGATCATCGAGAAAATGGCCACCAAAGTTGAGATTTTTCCTTAGCTTGAGAATCCGTGGAAACTGAAAAAATACTTCTTTTATGCCTTTATTCAACGTGTTTCAGTAAAATCTAGACAGAAATATGCTTTTAAAAAAAAAAAATTCGGAAAAAAAATGCCCAAACCTTCTGAAAAATGCCAGTTACTTGACTTTCATTATTTTGACGAGCACCTGATTTAAACCAGGCTGCCTCACTTATTTTAATAAAATTTGAAGTGGTTGGTGGGTGCTCTTGTTTGGTTTGCTCCTTTTTTTTCGATCTAACATATTATTTATATCGTCCGTACCTCTCCTCCTTTTTGTGTTTGTTATTCTCTTGTAACACATCTAATCCTTTGCACGTAAATAACCTTAGTATCTCGCAATGCAGGTGTCGTAAAACTCTTACTAAAACTGAATATTTGTTGGGGTTTTTTTTACCGGCGCCGATCTGATCTCCGAGGATGCGGTGGAGCTATAAAAATAGACCCAGAACCACAAGAAGAAGCCTTGGACATGCCTTTTTTGTGTCCAGAAGAAAGTGAGACCATAAATAGTAAAACAAGTCCATTGTAGTATTCTATTGTTTTAGATATGTACACAATAATAAGGAATTTATTTTGTATCCCTTGCCCATTTAAATTAGATTGGTACTTTTTTGGTAAGTGTTTTACGGCGCTCACAACTGCATAAGGTCATATGAGCGCGCGGGACACATTAAACTTTTTCGGTTGGTAGGAAATTTGGAATTTTGCCCGGGTTGCGGCCGAAGCCTACTCTTATCGATTTTAGACCATCAAGGGATCTTTACCAGGCGCAACTTGTATACGGGCCCTCCAAGATTTTCCGCCCTTGTCCGAGAAGGCTAGGTGTAGATCTTTCCTACCAGAAGATCATGGATGTGGGTGAAAGGCAGCAGTAAGGAGGAACCAAAGAGTAGCAGTAGAAAGGCTGCAGAAAGAGCCAGGAGCCCAGAGGAGGGGGCAAAGGAGGTGAGGGGGTGGGGGTAGAAAGAGGAGACGAAAGCAGACGATAGAACATTGCTAGAGAGCAGGAAAGAAGGTGAAAGGAGACAATTTTAGAGAAGAAAATTTTTCGGTCGCTACCCAGATTCGAACCGGGACGATTGAATGAGAGACCAACACCTCAACTTCTATGCCATGAGAGCCCCCATATGAGATTGACGCCACCTGATTGGTAGTAAGAAGTGCGAATGATAGTGTCCAAGAGTGTATTACGTGCATACTAAGCATGACAAAGTAACTTTTACAGATAGATATTTTAGGATTATATATGTAAGTCCTTGATCTGAGAGCGGTGATGATTTTAGAAATAATGGTGGTGATGAGTGATGATGTGGGATTACATTTAATAAGTAATGTCAGCGTTAGTCAGATCTTCCTTTGCCCCAGTGAGTCACGAGGGACATGGGTACCCTCTATCCCGTTCCCTACTGGAACCATCTTTATGGTCACCGTGAAGTTCCGAAATGGTGGGCAGTCTCGATTCAAAGGTAAGATTAGCGAGAAAAGTTGAGTTATTTCCTTAGCTGGAGAGTCTGTGGAAACTGAAAATGTGCATCTTTTATGCCTTAAAACAGTGTTCTTACATAAAATCCACACAGAAGTGTTTTTTTAAAGGGCATGAACGGTGTTGAGCCAAAAAACAAAAATGTGATAAAAATTCTCAAACCCGTTGAAAAATACCAGTTTCTTGACTTTCATTATTTTGACGAGCGCCTGATTTCACCTCACTGCCTCACTATAAAACTCGAAGTAGCATTTTACCACCTCTTTACTGTGTCTTCTGTTCAGCTTTCTTCCTCGAAGTGGATGGTTGGCGGGTGCTCTTCTGGGGTTTACTCCTTTTTACCTATCTAACATATCATTTATATCGTCCGTACCTATCCTCCTCTTGTAACACCTCTAATCCTTGGCACTTAAGGGGGGGGGGGGGCTACACCTGGAGGCTATCTCGCTTATTACTGGACCGAATTTTACCACATTTCACACATATAACAAGCATAGTAAGGAGTCTTGAAATCCGCAATCAAATTTGAGAAAAAAGTTTCGTTTCCATGGATACGCCGCCATATTGGATTTTATTGACATGTCTTACGTAATGAATACCGCACTTATCGCTCTTGGAAATTGATTGTTTTTTTGCATGCGTGTTTACAAACATTAGATCTAAAAATTTGTCTGTTGTTTTTTTCCTAATCGAATTAGAAAATTTTTAATGAATTTTTTCCTGAGGTAGTATTCAAGTTTGCGAAAAATCCGTGAAAATCCACACTCCGGACACCACCAACAAAAATCTATTCCATATATAAAAAATTCAACAAAAATTTTTTTTAGTATTACCTCTTCTCTTGATTCTGTGAAAATTTCATGAAGATTGGATGAAAAATGGTGGAGTTATTCAAAAAAGTATAGAGGAAAGTCGCATTTTGAGAAAACGGCCAATAAAGAAAAATAAAATACTGACTTTATGAGGAAATGGCGGTTACAAACATGTCCGGTACGGGAAAAAATACGGTTTTTGGGGGTTCTTATGCAATGAAATAGTTGTAGGAGAGGCTGAGGAAGCTAAAAATTCCTACAACTCAAATTCCATGATTTTGAGCCGAATTTTGATTTTGAGGGTGTAGCCCCCCCCCCCCCCCCCCCTTAAATGACCGTATTGTCTTGCAATGCAAATGTCGTAAAACTCTTACTAAAACCGGAAACAAAAATCTCCGTTTAAACTGAATATTTGTAGGTTTTCTTTTTTACCGGTGCTGATCTGATCACCTTGGATGCGGTGGAGCTATAAAAATAGACCCAGAACCACAAGAAGAAGCCTTGGACATGCCTTTTTGTGTCAAGAAGAAAGTGAGGCAATAAATAGTAAAATAAGTCCATTGTAGTACATGTATTTTATTGTTTTTGTTGTGTACACAATATTAAGGAAATAAATAAACAGTAGTCGAAACAGAGTTTCTGTCAATATATTTATTGTCTTCTTCTATAGACAATGAGAGAAAAAAACTACAAATGCGTATGTTATCGTCTTTGAGGATGAAAATCCTGGCCATTCCACAAATCATAAAGACGTTCTATTTTTCGGAACTTTAAAAAGGAAGCATAACTTCGTCACTCATTCAGATTTTCCAATTCTATTCTCCACCTAAAACGTAAGCGCAACAACGTCAAACTAAGAATTAATTTTAAAAAAAACCCATAACAAATTAATTAGTTTTACTGCTTTGTGTGTGATAGTTCGAAATATGCAGTCACATTGCCTTTAGTCTACTGCTGATAATAATATAATAATAAAATAATAATAATAATTGGAGATAGCATGTATTTTTGTATAGCGGAAGTTCTATTTCAACAACAGGCTCTATACGCTTTACAATCTAAAATATTGTCTCAGTAGACCTGATAACATTAGGGAACAATCTCAACTTCATGGGAAGCATACAATACTAGCTGCCATTTTACAGGCGCTAAAATACAAACAACCTAACCAAATATTTTGCTGTCCTTGCTATGGTCGGGTACCAATTAATAGTGAGGAGAATTTTTGTAAAGTACCTTTCCCAAGGACACAACGTCGGGCCTGAAGCTCACTCGAACCCCTGAACCTGCAACCTCACGATTACAAATCTGGTAGCTTAACCACTAGACTACCGACGCCACCTGATCGGACATATTATTGTGTACTCATTACGTCTTTAAGAAGTTACTGGCTCCTTGTCCTTCTTCTAAAGTTTACTGTTTTTCTAAAAAAATTCGATTACAAAGTTAAAGAAGCCAGTTTACAGAATTAGTATCTCCACAGATTTGCATCAGAGGTTAGGACCTCTATCATTTACAATACCAATTTCCTTTTATATTGAATCATATTTATTCATCTGCCTTTACGTCATCCTATTCAATGTAATCCTCAAAATGTAACCATATTCATCAGCTTCTAATTCATCCACTTCAGCATCA
>NW_004797398.1:1291432-1295744 GCF_000002075.1 Aplysia californica
TTCGTGATCGCCTCGTCCTTCCAACCTGTTAACTTATTAAATATAGCGACGGGCAGGGCGGGGGCGGGGAGAGAAAAAAAAAAAAACCTATAAAAAAAATATAAATTAATACTAGAACAATAGATGACTAAAGTAGAGGGTTCTTTTTTTTATTTTTATTTTATTAAAAAATATAAATTATAATATTGTAACTTATAGAAAAAAAAAAACTAAATCTAAATATATCATTAAAAGATATATTACCTGTAATTTTTCTTCCGACTAAACAACTAACAATCAAAAACTCTAGGCCAAAAATACCCTCAAATATAACTGTTTCAGACTTCTGTTTGACCTGGCAATTTTTAGATCTCTGACCATCTAATATTGCGCGTGAGAGAGAGAGAGAGAGAGAGAGAGAGAGGGGGGGGGGGGACGGAAATGTTTTTATCTGTAGAGAATGCATATTTTAATGAATGTTTCTAGTTACTCACCTTTCAATTTTGTTGTGACCGTTCGTGAATTTTTATTGCATTGTATATTTTTAGTGAACGCACTTCCAACCTCAATGCGAGACTGTTTTTCTCATAGAAATTTTTACGCATCATCATCATCATCATCATCATCATCATCATCATCATCATCATCATCATCATCATCATCATCATCCAGAGCCAGATCTGCAACAGACATCGGCGATCATAGTTTTCCATTCATTCCTTTGCTCGGATGCTCTCAAAAAAGCTTCGTTTCCCTGATCTTTCCCTGTTACCCATTTGTTTAGGTTCCTTAAGTATGTTGTTCTGGGCCTACCGCTGCCTCGCTTGCCCTCAATTTTGCCAGTGAGAGCTAGATGTTCAAGACCCTTATGTCTATTCAGGTGTCCCAAAAGCTGCATTTGTCGTTTCCTGATTGTTTTTAACATTGAGCGTCCCACGTGGGCTTCATCAAGCACTACCTCATTTGATTTCTTTTCTTTCCACGATACTCTTAGCAGTCTCCTAAGAAACCACATTTCTGTTGCTTCTGTTTTATTTTCACTGTCTTTAGTGATTGCCCAGCATTCACAGCCTTATAGAAGGGTGGACCAAACATAGCATTTCAAGATTTTCATTTTGGTGCTCATTGAGATGTTTCTATTTTTCAGGATTGGACTCATTTTATTGAAACTAGCCTTAGCCATTGTATTTCCCCGTTTTATTTCAGTGGAACATTTGGCATCAGATGTTTTCATATATCCTAGATATTTAAACTGTTGGACTTGTTTGATCTTTTCACTTTTGCTAATGAGATTACAACTAAGATTTGCTGCTTTTTTGGATATTACCAGGCATTCTGTTTTCTTTACATTCAACAATAATCCTTTACGTTCACTTTCTGTTACAACAGTATCTAGAAGCAATAGAAGATCCTTTTCTGAGCCTGCTATTAAAACTGTGTCCTCTGCATACCTGATGTTATTAATATTTTCTCCATTTACTTCGAGACCTGGGCATTCTTCTATGTTTCTAAGGATTTTTTCACTGTACATGTTAAAGAGGTCTGGTGTCATAACACATCCTTGCCTCACTCCTCGCCTAATCTGCTTATATAGGCCTACACTGTATTCTCCATTAATTCGTACAGCAGCGTTTTGGTCCCAGTACAAATTTCTGATAATTCTTAGATCTTTTCCATCTATGTCTAGCTTTTCCAGTATTTTAAATAGCTCATCAAGGTCTAACTTTATCGAACGCCTTTGAATAATCTATGAAGATAAATACAGACCTGTCTGTGCTTCAATACATCTTTCCATTGACATTGTTAAGGTGAATATATACTTAGCGTCAATAAAAACCAGACACATTTTAATTGCGTGTTTAAAAAAAAGTTGAAATCCCATTGAGCTGAAATTTTCCGCACGTGATTGTGAACGCTTGACGCTCCTGATCAGCCTGCATTTATGATCAGGTGCCCAATTAATAAAGCTCAGGTCTTGTTTTGTTAAAAACCGTGTTATGTCATTTTTCTCGAACATTTTTGGTTTTTAAATTTTATTTTTTGGGTTTAACACATCTTTTATCTGTAGCCAAGAATAAAACGTTAAAAGTTTCATTTCAAAACATCTAAATCTAAAGATACAGCATGCCGCGTTTCACGAACGAAGAGCGCAATCAGGCAGTTGGTATGCTGAGGGCCAATACGCCAGTAGCGAATGTTGCAAGGACCTTCAATGTGACAAGAGACACGATATATCGACTAATGAATCGTTTGCAGACGTCTGGATCCGTGCAGGATGGTCCCCGGACGGGTTGTCCTAGAGCTACAACACCAGCCCATGACCGGTACATTCGGGTCTTGCACCTACGAGATCGCTTCCGGCCTGCTACCAAGACAGCCAGGGAGTGGAAGGGACGGAGAACCATAAGTGCGCCGACGTCTTAGACCTCAGCCGGTCACCTTGGATCAGCTACGTGCAGCACTTACAAACATATGGATAAACATTCCACAGCACCCCGTACAAAGACTTTTGCGAAGCATGCGGCAGAGGTGCACAGAAGTCGCCAATGCCCACGGCGGCTATACGCGGTATTAACTGTGACTTTTCATTTTAGGGCCTACAATTAAAAGATCAAATTTCAGGAAATAAAGTTCATTTAAAAAAATTGTTTTTTGTGTAATTGATTTGTAAAATGTTCAAACTTTCCTTATAGAGAGATTGTTTCTGGTTAAAATCAGTTGTTCATTACAAAAAACACAAAAAAAGGGGTGTCTGGTTTTTTTGACGCCAAGTATAGCATTTCTGGTGCCTTAGTCAGGAACAAAGCCGAATTGCGTTTTAGGTATCTCTGGTCTTACACTTTTTCTCAATCTTCTCATTATTACTCGAAGCAATATTTTCGTAAAATGGCTCATAAGGCTAATTGTTCTATGCATATCACACTCAGTGGCACCTGGTGTTTTAGATAAAGCTATAAAAACTGACTTCATCATATCTTATGGGATCTCACCGCTGTCATAAATAGCATTTAGGAGCTTTGTTGTTATTTCAGTGCCTAGTTCTTCGAGCACGACAATAAATTCAACTGGAATATTATCTGGCCCAGTGGCTTTTCCTTGTTTCATTTTCCTAATGGCAGCTTGTACTTCTGCTTTCAGTATTGGTGGTCCATTTATTTCATTCTTCATTACAGGCTTTTCTCCTCTATTATCTTTGAAAAGTTCTTCTATGTATTCTGACCATCTGTTTAAGACATCCCCGTTGTCCATTAAAATATCCCCTCCCTTTGATCTTATGCATCCTGTATTTGAGCATCCTTTTATCCCACTTACTTCTCTGATTTTGGAATGCATGTATTTGCTGTCTTTATTTTGGTTCTTCTGTATTTGTTGACACTGATCATTTATCCATGTTTCTTTTGCTTCGTTGCATTTTTTTCTTTATTTCCCTGTTTAAGATGTTGTACTTTTCCACATTTGATTTCGCCTTTCTTCTCTCTTCCATTAGTTTTAATATGTCCTGGATCATCCATTTTTATTAGCTTTTTTAGCTTTCGGGGGGATATTTTCTTCCACAGCTTCCATTATTGAGTCTTTCATTTTCCTCCAAAGTTCTTCCGATTTAGGAATGTTTTCCAAAGCTTGAAATTTATTTCTTACATCTATGGAGAAACATTCTTTCAGTTCTTGATTTGTCTTTAAAAGACCAATGTCAAATTTAGGTTGATTCTTTGACTTTTTGGGTTTCTTCAGTCTTATCCGCAGTTTACACATTATATCATAATACTGTGATCTAAATACACGCATGTCGATTAATTTTTAAGATGTGATGTCTTTTTCGATGTAATGCGCATTGAGCATTTTTTAAAATAGAAAATGGAAATGCGCAGTATAAATGCTATTATTAATATTATTGGCGAGGGGTACAAGCGGAAATGGAAAAGGCGGGGACATAATGGAAACAGCTAGAAAAGGATTCACAGGACAGGCTTCGCTGGAGGAATGTTGTTGATGGTCTATGCAAGAGAGAGAGAGAGAGAGAGAGAGAGAGAGAGAGAGAGAGAGAGAGAGAGAGAGAGAGAGAGAGAGAGAGAGAGAGAGAGAGAGAGAGAGAGAGAGAGATCATCATCATCATCATCATCATCATCATCATCATCATCATCATCATCATTATCATCATCATTCTATCCTTGCAATGACAACCGTCACCCCCCCCCCCCCCCCTCGAGAGAGAAAAAAATACAAAAGAGGAGCCCCCCCCCCCCCCGCCTCCTCACCATTAAAATATTAAGAGAGAGAGAGAGAGAGAGAGAGAGAGAGAGAGAGAGAGAGAGAGAGAGAGAGAGAGAGAGAG
>NW_004797398.1:1296767-1301313 GCF_000002075.1 Aplysia californica
TGCTGCTGCTGCTGCTGCTGCTGCTGTTGTTGTGTCAATCTCGTCAACGTTATTATATCACTTTTAAAAAACTCGTCGTTGACTGTACTGAAATCGGATGCTAAGTTTAATTAATTTATGAATGTTTCCAAGACTCTACGCTACACTGGAACGAAGTGACAAAGTTACCCGTATGCTCCTCCTCCTCCTCCGCTTCTTCCTCAAACTTCAAGTAGCCAATGGGAGAGATTGACGTGGCAGACGAGATGCGCGCAATCTGTGCGCGGAGAAGCCTGGCCTCATTTCCGGGGAAAGGGGGGAAAGTGGCGTGCTGTAAGCAACGTAAAAAAAATCGTAACTTCAAGTTAATTATTATACACCTTTAGTCGAGATTGTGTACGAGAGTGATATACGTTAATTAACGAAGAAGCGACTGCAAAGCACCACACATCTTTTTCTTGTCGCGATTGTTGTTGTTGTTGAAGTAGTTTGTTGTGTTTGCCGTTATTGTTGCTGATATTGCCATCGTCTCTGTCATCGCCACGGTAGGCTAGACACAACGTAGTATGTAATTTGGAGGGGGGCAGGGGGCGCTTCGGCCTATAATAATACATAGAACAAAGAAGAAATGTTCTTGAAAAGACGAAAAAAGGATTATAAAATTAAAAGTTATAATTTGGATTCACACCTCAAAAACTTCTGTATGGCAAGCCAAGCTTTCACTTTGTTTAACTGAACATGTACTTCATTTTAACATTTTGGGCAGTTACTGTACGCTTACACCGGTTAGTGGGTGGTTGGCAGGTGCTCTGGTGTGGTTTGCTTCTTCTTTCCTATCAAACATCTATCGTACTTATCTCTTCCTCTTCTTTTTTTACGAGTATGTTTGTTACTCTCTTGTAACGCCTCTAATCTTCTGGCGGTCATATGACCTTATGCAGTTGCAAGCGCCGTAAAACCTCTACTAAAAAAAAAATACCGGTTGTTTTTTTTTTTTTTTTTTTCTTTTCGTTTTTTTCCCCTCTATGAATTCGCGATTTGAGTTGCCCAGTGTCATGTGTTTCTGTGTAGTATATCGCCTCTTTTGACATTAAAACGACTTGCTTTCGTAGATTTCTTTCAAAATCGCGAAAATCGTGACTTCATGTCGAGAGCGTAAAAAGACAGAAGAAAAAAATCCAGTTTACATTGCACAATTCGTGACATTATTAGCGTGTTAGAATCTAGCTGAATACTTTTGATATTGTGGTGCAGATATCGGTGTCTATTTGTGACACACTTTAGACTTTTTCAAAAGCGCATGCCCTCCTAAATTGATAGGCTGATTCATTGAGTAATTGAAAATGAGTGACTGTTTGATTGACTGATTCATTAATTGATACATAGATTGATTGATTGACTGATTGGTTTATTGATTGATTGATTGACCTATTTTTCCGGGGGAAGGGGGTACCCCCAAAATATGTAGAAGTAAAGAGGTTGCTTCAGGTATTTTGTCATCAATGCCAGAGCGCCTCCATGAATAAAACAAAACCGCCCAGACACGTTCAGTGAAATACTACAGGCCTACAAATCTGGCTATTTTATATCATAAATCTACGAACAAAGTGTCCCTATGAGCAGGTTTCCACCAAGTTAGCCAGCTATGCAGATTCCCAGAGAGTCAAGCAAACACATTTATTCCTTTTAGTTGCTTGATCCTCTAGATAGAAATTATCTGAGCCCATTTTAACAATTTGATCCGTTCGATTGGAAACAGTGTTTGTTTGGTTTGTTTTTGTGGTAATTGACGTCTAGCGTAGTGTTTAGCTGTTATCACATTATGGTAATGCACCCTAACATTATTTCCCTCTCTTTCTCTTTCTAGCCATGACCTTTTGAAAATAACGAAACCATTCCTTTTTATTTTCTTGTGTATATTTACCTTCACTTGGGACTTAACCTTGAGCGTTTGCGAAATCGATACGTTAACGATACGGGAACCAGTTAATAGCTATCTCTTTGTTCAAATAACTAGCTTAAATTGGAGAAAGAATTAATAAAGCAGTGTACTGCATTGGTGTTTTCACAACAACGGGAGCGTTTTACACGCGTGCAGCTCTCATAATCTCAACATTTAAACAAGGAATTGGAAGCTGCGGTGAGGTCCGTTACGGGGAAAAACACAAAGAGAGAGAAAGAGAGAGAGAGAGAGAGAGAGAGAGAGAGAGAGAGAGAGAGAGAGAGAGAGGGGGGGGGGGGGGGGCAGGGGAGGGGGGCTACTCATGATGGATATCTCGCTTATTACTGGATCAAATTTGACCTTATTTCACGCGTGTAACAAGCACAGTGAGGAGTCATAAAATCCGAAATCAAATTTGAGAAGAAAAAAAGTTTCGTTACCATGGAGACGGATACCGTATTGGATTTTGTTGACATATGTTACGCAAGGAACACCACACTTATTTTTCATGGAAATATGTTGTTATTTTTCTAGCATGTTAGCAGACAATATATTATCTACAAAAGAGGCAGTTGAACTTTTCCTAAACAAATAAGAACACTTAAAATTAAAATTAATTTTTTCCTGAGGTTTAAAAAAAAAATAAAAAACTGAAAATTAACACTCCAAACACTAGCAGGAAAAATCTAGATCTATTCCATATAAAATTGAAAATTCGACAGACAATTTTTTTGGTGTGTTACAGCGTCTCTCCATTCTGTTAAAATTTCATTAAGATTGGATGAAAGAGGGTGGAGTTATTTTAGCAAGTATATATAGAAAAACCAGGTTTCGAGAAAACAATGTCAGCTAAATGTGGTCTGGACTCATCAATTTGCATGAACGCAGAAGTAAAACAGTAAAAAAATAAATAAAAATAAATTAAAAGCAGTAAAAAAGCAAAATATAAAAAAAAACAAAAGGTATAAGAAAAACTGACCACATGCTCCAGGTCTCCCGTGAAGAACGGCCGAATCTGTCTCGCTGTAACGATCTGAGCTGGCGTCACGTGAGGGAGACGGTGCCAGGGAAGACCGGCTGAATGGACAAAGCAAAGCGGGTCATGGTAATATTATGTTTGTTTGTGGGACCAAGTGACTGGTATGGAAAGAGTACGTCTTGGTATCTATCTATCTATCTATCTAAAATGTACGGTTTCCCCCTATCGATCTATCGATCTATTGATCTATCTATCTATCTATCTATCTATCTATCTATCTATCTATTTATCCAAAATGTATTGTTCCCCCTATCTATCTATCTATCTATCTATCTATCTATCTATCTATCTATCTATCTATCTATCTATCTATCCAAAAAGTACTGTTCCCCTATCTATCTATCTATCTATCTATCTATCTATCTATCTATCTATCTATCTATCTATCTATCTATCTATCCAAAAAGTACTGTTCCCCAATCTATCTATCTATCTATCTATCTATCTATCTATCTATCTATCTATCTATCTATCTATCTATCTATCTATCTATCTATCTATCTACGACCACAGCACTCACGTTGGTTACAGACAAAGTAGACCTTGCTGTTGGTCCCGACCCCCGGGGCCTCACTAGGTATGCGGGGCGGAGGACGGTACACTACAGGGACATCGTCTTCATCAAAGTCCTCGTTGTCGTCCTGCCGAGATGATTTTAAAAAGCCATGTAGCAGTAATTGTATTTACGCCCCCATTGACACAATAATTCAGATCAGTTTGGAGGCGCGCGTGGGGGCTCTTGTGGTCTAAAGGTTAAAGTGTTCGCCTCTCATTCAATAGGTCACGGGTTCGAATCCGGATGGCGAAGGAAAATTTTCTTCTCTAAAATGTTCTCCTTTTACATCCTTTCCTGCTCCCTCACAATGTTCTGTGGTCTGCTTTCGTCCCCACTTTCTGCCCCCACCCCCTTACCCCCTTATCTCCTTTGCCCCCTCCGTTGGGCTCCTGGCTCTTTCTGCAGCCTTTCTGCTGCTACTCCTTGGCTCCTTCTTATTGCTTTCTTTCAGCCACACCCCTGATCTTATGGTAGGAAAGATCAACACCTTGCTCTCTCGGACAAAAGCGAAAAATCTCGGAGGTCCAGTGTGCAAGTTGCGCGTGTCAAAGATCCCTTGGTGGTCCAAAATTGATAAGAGTAGGCTTCGGCCGCCACCCGAGCAAAATTCAAAATTTCCTACCAACTGATAATGTTGAATGTGTCCCGCGGGCTCAAATTATGGGCTTCTGCCCTGCCTGTCAGGGCAAACCCGAGCCGAGAGGGATACAACATCCCGGCAGAAAGACCGAGACACTCGAAAAAAATCTTTGTCCATTGGAGAATCGAACTTGGGTCTTCTGCGTGCGACACTGAAGTGCTTAACAGCTACACCACAGATGTCTGTCTACTGATATAGTTTGGGCAGAGAGCATATTGAGGTGAAGAACATGTAGAACGAAACAGATGCTGAACGAGGCTATAGAGGCTATAATATACATAATAATGCAGACAATTACGGGCATTGAGGAAGAAGATCTAAAATATCGTGCCTCTAAGCAGCAACACATTTTCTAGACAACCATGGAATAAATTAATAATCTCCCCCCCC
>NW_004797398.1:1302307-1330420 GCF_000002075.1 Aplysia californica
AACAACAACAACAACAACAACAACAACAACAACAACAACAACAACAACAACAAAAAAGCAACGACAAAAAAAAAGAAAAAAAGAAAAAAAGAAAGACTTTCTCCACGTGAGTGAGATGCAGAGTTCTTTTAAAAACCGATGACAACTGCAGGTCCTTCAGATAACCAATGAATATTGCATCCTGCAACTTCCCCCTGACGATGTCATTTATTCTAACATCGAGAGCTTCGACAGCATTGGGGGCCGAACCAAGTTCAGAGAAACTATTAAAAATTTCAACAGTTTTAGATAAAATATTTGGTGCAACAGCAGTCAAAACTGTCCAAGACGGACTCCCGTTAGAGAGGAGAAAAGGTGTTGTCTTAGACAGGCGGATGTGTTGAACCGTGTCGCTATAAACTAGAAAAAACACCAAAAGGTTGGGGTTTTTTGGGGGGGGAGGGGGGGGGGGCGTTTGGACAAGTGATTGTCTTAGGTGGCCGTTACAGTATGATCAACTGCTATTTTATAACTTTGCCAAATTTTCCGCAGCCAGATTAAAACTTGGTTATGGTAACGAACTATAGGCCTACATGTGCGTATTATTATTTCATTTACTCTTTTTGTCCTGTAGCTAGCAATGTCTCTAACTTCTTTTCCAGTTTGAAAGTTAAAGGTCATCATCGGTTCGTAGCATAATTGCGTCATTTGTGTTTTTTTGAAGACAGCACGCTGTTCAAACGCCCGAAGCCCATAAAGCAGAACTTGTTTTAATGTGAGAGGAGAAAATTGTTTCATTCTTTTGACAATTTATTAATTGTACCCACGTTGCATATTATCTTTCTATGGGTGTAGCTTTTTCATCTTTTTAATTTGAGAATTTGAATGTTGGTGAAATATTTCTCTAGCTCATGCAACCAATACCACAGTTTAAGAAACTGCAAAAAGAAAAATTCAAAAGTCTGGTCTTTGTACATTTTAACTGCTGGTCGAAGGGTAATCTCTAACCTTATGGAACTGAGGGGCCACTGGAAAACAAGGTCACGCATTGCCAGAACGAGGCGCGTGTATTCTGTGGCCGGAAGTCCGTAGCCAGCCATGTTGAACATGTGGCACTGGCGCATTAGGTCCGGAAGTAGAGCCAGTCTTTTCGACTCGTCATCCGCTTCATCTATGACTTTGGGATACTTCTGTTGGCCACACGGTCCGGAGAGGTCTTTGCCGACTCCCTGAAGGAGAAATTATAAATATGTATACATGTTGATGAGGATGAGGTGGACAAAATAATGAAAAAAAGGGGGGGGGGGTGTTCTCACAATATGTTCACAAATAAATCTCCCAGTAAAGGATGTTGATGCTTTATGATAGATCTAAATGATAAACAGGATCATAATGATTCCAGAATGAATAAATGACCATGTTGTGAGAAGCCTTCATCGACACAGAAACAGAATCCGTGAGTCCGCTCCCCTCCCTAGCTCCTCAACAAACACATCCTCACACACTCACACACACACACACACACACACACACACACACACACACACACTCACTCACTCACATAAACACAAAACACACACGTAAATATATAGGGGCCTATATATATATTTAAAATATTATATATATCCCACAAAAAAACCACGAGAACAGCGCACTCCACCCATTACCCATACCACTTCGAATACCCCTTTCCCGACAACAATAACGAAGAAACGAAACGCAAAATAAAACTACATGAACTTGGAAAAATATGAAGATAAAGTAATGACAAAACTGATGACTGCGCGCGTACCAATTAATAAGTAATTTGACTATTTTCGAATTACTAACTTCTTGAAAAAGGTAAAACCGTTAAAAATTTTAGAAAGAATAACAATGTTTTTCAATACAACTTAAATAGCAGGTATCTATATCATTTCCTATGTAATAAATCAAAAAATCAAGAAATCACCTTAAATAATTCCCACTGAGCATCTGTAACACTATCTCTCTCTTCCTTGTCAGTGGCAATCTGGAGAAGAAATCAAAAGACAATTGAAATTAAAATAAAGGTGCTTTACTGTGTATACCCTTGGCAGGCTGTTCTGATGTAATTACATGTAAGCCCAAAATTGGGGTTTTATTTATTGCATATTCTTAACCTGTAGAATCAGCTACGTTTGCTTGAGAAATCTCGTCGAAATTCAAATTCTAGATGTAGAAAACAGGACGTGCAGATTCATAATGTAGGCACAATTTCTTTTTTTTTTTTAAGAGAGGGGAACAAAAGAATGAAACAGTATTTTTCCTCTCCAGACAAAAGGTTGCTTTCTTGCCTTAGAACAACTGAAAAGTCTGCCATGGAACAGTTGAAAAGCTTTCCAAAGATACGAAGATGGTCATAAATCTAACGTCCGCGCGCGCGCGCGCACGCACACACACACACACACACACACACACACACACACACACATACACTCACAAACACACACATGCACATACACACACACGTACACAAACACATTATACACTCCTCACATTTGTCTTACTTGTTCCTTAAAATGCCAAATTTTTATGAGTTTTTTTGGAGGGTGGGTGTGGGGGGAAGGGGGTTGTTGTCAAAAGCATGAACAAGCTACGTGACACACAGATGGAGTAACTTTGTGAATTGCACATGCATTATTATAATAACAATTCGTACCTTCAGATTGAGTGAGGTTTGAACCCTCTCTACCTTCAGCCTTCCACTTATGTGTTCTAGCTGCTCCGTCAGTTGGTCTGGACGTTCGGACAACACACGGCCTAATAGCTCAGACAAGTGTTGATATCTGCAGACCAAACAGTAGAGTCTACATGATTGTTGTTGTTGTTGGGGTTTTTTTGTGGTAAGATTGCATCTGTATCATGTAACTATGACATTTCCGAAAAAAAGATTTTTAAAATTAAGTTTTGGGATTTTAAAAAAAATTCATTTAAAAATATGCCGAAGGCCCAGGAAGTTGTCTCATTGACAAGGCAGTCCCCAATGTCCGGATCGGACGCGGGAATAACTTTACTTTATTTTATTTATTTATTTATTTATTTATTTATTTATTTATTTATTTATTTAAACAAACACACCAAGAAGCAAACACACTCACAGCGAGATTCCATCAACACTACTTGTTCGCATGAGCTCCGTCTTCGCGTTCTGAAGTTCCCGTTCCTCATCCGACAACATATTGAGGGAAATACTGCCCTCGCTCTCAGATGCCGCGTCTCCATCTTGAGAAACCGACTGTGTCGGGCTCGTGGGGACTTCATTCTGTCGACCTTTGCCGGGGATCAGACGTCTCTCCGGCGCCATCAATCTGTCTGTTAATATTTTTTTTTATTGCCTTTGTTTGTTTTATTCAGGCTATATTATTTATACCTGTACCTTTCTGTTCTTATTTTTCCAAATAATTTTTGGTGTTGTTGGTTATTGTAAACATCTATTTGTAGTTTTGTTTTATGCCTTTGGGTGCTTGTTTTGAGAAAATATTCACAGACATGAGCCAAACAGATAGCCAGTTAGTGACCGTACGTTTTTTGACTAAATGAAAGAAATATGGACAGATTATAGTTGCCCTGTTGCGTATATTATATAAACTCCGAGGCTTTCACTTGACTCTTTGGAAAAGAGCGCTCACTGTATCCAAAATATCCTGGTGAATCAGTTTCCAGAAACAAGAAAAACTTGTAACTTGTACAACGTTGGGACTGAAGTGAATAATGACGTCCAGTTTGGCCTGGTCCCAGGCACCTGACCACGGATATTATACGGTCAGGCAACGCGTCAAGACCTGCGTCGTTAGTTTTGGATTTTGTTCGTTGTACCTTGCTGTGCCGACAGCTCTCTTCAAACTGAATGGGAGAGAATTGTCAGTGTGTATTTGCGTGTGCAGCTGTCGATGTGTTTGTAGGCTACGTACGTGTGTTTGTTTGTTCGTGTGAGTGTTTGCGTGACTGTGTATGTATGTATGTATGTATGTATGTATGTATGTATGTATGTATGTATGTATGTATGTATGTATGTATGTATGTATGTATGTGGCTTCTTCCTCGCCCCCCCCCGTTGAAATTTATAACATAATCCCCGGGGCCCCCCCCTCCCTTTAGGGCCAAGGGGGCCCCCCCCCCCCCCCCCGCTCTCCAATTTTCCCCCTTTCCTTATATACGTATAAGGGGGGGGGGGGGGGGGGGGTAACAGATCATATGGCTTGCGTGAAGAAAATAGTCCAATATCTTACGTAGTTAGAAGTCGCTGGAGCGGTCACTTTTCCTCGCAAATAACTTTGTTTAAAGACTTGCTACCTGAAATCTGTTGGGGTTCTTTTTTCAGCGTTGTCCTCCGGTTTGTGAACCAAAAAGACATTATTTAGCTTAACGGCTCAATTTGTTTTTACATTAGTCCAAATGAGGCTCCAGTTTTTAATTTTATTTTTATGTCATAATACGCTTTTCAATTACTTGTCATAGTATTTCTAGCGAGTCTATTCTGCGTCTCAGTTCATGACCTACTGTCGAAAAAAAATCTGGAAAAAATGTACATCAAACAAATCTAGATACAAGACTTTGACTGTCTTTTTCTTGTCTGTCCCAGAAACGTCTTCTGGCTCGTTGTGGGATGCTTCTGAAACACGTTCTTTTCTTTTCTTTGTAAACTAAATCGCCTCTTGCCATAATAGGCGCAGGTGCGGCATCAAGACATCATCATGGGCTGGAGGCTACGTAGCCACCCCCCCCCCCCTCTTAATTTTTTTTTTGAAAATTAAAAATTATTTGATAAAAAATTTAATTAATTTTTAAAAATAAAATAATAAAGACAAAACATCAATCCTTCTCCCACTGAACGAAATGTTTTGTTGTTTTTGTTTTTTGTTTGTCAAATGTAGGAGTTTTACGCCCCCATCGACACAGCTTTGATAAGTTATGATCAGGTGTACTTTGACCCTGCTGAGAAAGTCAGGGATACAATAGCCGGGAGAAAGACCGAGATATTCGATAAAAATTCCCTCCACTTGGGAATCGAACTCGGGTCTCCTGCTTGTAATAACAAAACCGCTAACTGCTACAAGTTATTACAAGATGGAATAAGATAACAAGTAAATATCACAGTTCAAACGACACCCACCATCCCCCCCCGCGCTGGTCGTCATAATGTAAACGCTTAGGAACTATTATTAAAGTGTCATAATGTATATCTTATACGGGCATGCTGCTTAGCTTCGTTCCATGAACCTTGAATCCACTGGACTGAGTTATTAGGTTTCATGCTGTCAGTGTCATTGCTCCTATACACATTGCATGCCCGCCAAGGCGAACCTGAGCGAAAGTAGGCGAACCGATACTTAGTTAACTTAAATACTGTTGGGATACCTTTAGAGTAGACTGTTCTAGTCAATGATTGTAGCAAAAAGAGCCGAACTACCGTAGCAGTAGCCGGCCAGACTATCGAATTTTCTGAAATCTCGATAAAGTGGCTCAATACGCCATAAACGTATCTTATCCGAGGTCTTTCTCCTTCGAGTTTATTTTATCCTCTACTGGCTTCCATGTGGGATAGTGATAACAATTTATTTGGACATGGAAATAGGCGACATAGATAAAAACCGGGGGGGAGGGGGAGACTTCTACTTTTAATAGTATGCTGCTCTACGTTTGGCTACTACCCGCCCGCCCCTTCTCCAAATCCCTTGACTGCTTAGTTCAAACATTTTTTCAACACAAGGTTCGTTGAAAAGTGCGTTAAACCCATACACTTTTCTTGTATATGTGGTCACTAGACTGTTTTGTTTCACTGAGAGTTTTGTGGCACTTGCAACACAATTAAGTCATATAAGTGCCGAAGACTAAAGTGTTATAGTGAGTAACAAACACGAAAAAGGAGCAGAAATAAGGACGATAGATGTTTGATAGGAAAGAAGGAGTAAAACACGCCACTGCACCCGCCAACCACCCACTCACTGAATGTGGCTACCTTTTCTGTGAAGTTAAAATAATAAAAACCGATCGGAGACTCGTCTGATTTTTAAAAATAATCGAGAAAGGGTTGAAAATTTGCCACTCTGCTTTTGTACGCTCTTACTTACTTAGAGACATATTATTATATATGTGGGTGGTTGGCGGGTGCTCTGATGTGGTTTGCTTCTTCTTCTTTCCTTTCAAACATCTATCGTCCTTATCTCCCCTCCTTCTTTTTTGTGTTTGTTACTCTCTTGTAACACCTCTAATCTTAGGCATTTATATGACATTGTTTTGCAAGTGCCATAAAACACGTAGTAAAACAAAAGCATTTATTTATCGTCATCGACATCTGCACTTTGTGTTGATTGTGGGTCTACAAAGATAAATCAAAGGACGAGAGGGCAGAGACTACGTGTAGCCTAAGCACGAAGAATGTCAACAAAGTCCGGGAGCTGCATTAACTGGCAGATTTTTACAAATATATATTTAATGTGGGTGTTTTTACGCCCCCATCGATGACATTTAGGTTATATAGGAGGCAGGTTTCCGATCATGCCTGTCAGAGCCAACCGGGGCCGAGAGGGATGCAACATCCCAGCACAAAGACCAAAGATACTCGATGAAAATTTACCTCACTCGGGAATCGAACTCAAGGTCTCCTGTGCAGTGTGAGACAGCAAAGCGCCTGACCACTACACCACAAACACCAGTTGGCTGGCAGAGATATAAGAGTGTTGAAAATTGTGACTTTTATCTCCGGCATTTTCATCGTCTACTTCATACACAGTGCTGTCAGCCAAAACGATGTTAATACTAATCGTAAAGCAACAAGAACAACAACATACAATTTGCGGGAAAGCAGGACTTACAAGTTGCGTCCTCCAACCACCCACTTAACCCCATCATTCCCTTCTTAAACTTAAAAGTTCAGTTGCTTTTTGACTTATTTTGGGGGTGGGGGTGGGGGGCTCTCCATCCATTTTGTACTTTAACCTATTGGAGATGAACATTCAATGAAGATCTCGCCTCCAAACGTTAAGTGTCAAAAGGGGGGATAAACTCACAATAAACGTGACTGTACTTTTTGATCAAGCAAAAGCTGTCCACTGTACATGCGTAAGTATTCTTTTACAACTTCCTACAAGTAAAGGGTGTTGTTTTTTTTTTTTGGGGGGGGAAGGGTTACCTTCCCTTTCATTCCTCTGTACTAGTACTGGGGGGGGGGGGGGGGGGGGAGTAACAGTGGTCAAACTGGGATTGGAAGAGGGGGGGGGGGTGCAGGTAATTGAAAAAGGACCTTGTCTTACTTTTAAATTCATTCATAGCAAAGAATCCATAGACAAACATTACAAGTTACACACAACGTTTTAAGAACGAAAACGCCAAAAATAAAGTTTTGATTCTTTAATATTAATACTAACTTTGTATATAAAAAAAGGTCTTGACAAGCAATTCTTACAAAACACCTTCTTCTATTTCTACTACTACACATACACATACACACAAGCATGTGCACACATACTCGTACAAAAACTAGTAATTCATACAAGATATTAAAATTAGAAAGAGTAAAAATGGAGAGTTGTGAAAGCATCAGTCAGAAAAGGTTTCATGTTTTACATCACAAAAAAGCTAGCTCAAAAGGCTGACACTTCCATGACATACACTTCACCTCTATAACTATAACACAAACACAGAGGATGGTAAAACAGGACAACTTTGAGTACATTGACTTCTGACCATTTATAAGCGGAGATAAATCATAAGAAATGTTTGTGCTAGAACAGGAAATCTGTAGGTGACATTTTAAAGCCATCTCAAAGAGAGTTTGCCTACAACTGTATCAAAAAACTTTTACATTGCATGTAATAAAAGTAGCTCATCTTGCAGCTGACTTACTTCAGCCTCTCAAAAAAAAAAAAAGAAAGAAAAACATTGGTCATTGGTCATAATAATCACTGTTTACAACAAAACAGTACATTTTTTAAATTGCCCTTTTCAAACACTGTACTTTTTGAGCAAAATATTCTGTAATTTTCAATCCTTCAGAAGAGAAGAGTGAGGTCATAGAAATGGGAGGCATTGTGGTGAAATCAGGCGCTCGTCAAAATAATTAAATCAAAGACACTGACACTTTTCTGCTGGTTTAGCAATTGTTATCAGTATTTTTGTATTTTGGTTCAACATCTTTTATATCAATTTAAAAACTCTTTTCTCTGTGAACTTTACTGAAAAACGTTGATTAAATGCACAAAAAAGGAAATTTTAAATTTCCAAGGACTATCAAGCCACTGAAGTACCAAAACTTTGGCAGCCATTTTCTTGCTAATTTTTACCTCTGAAACCATATGACCCCCCCTCCTTCAATCGCAAATATCTTGACTTCTGTTCAAGACAGACGGGTATATTTTTTTCTCTTCAAAAGCAAGGCAAATGAACAGGCGTTAAGAAATATCAATAACTCCATATGCCCAAAAAACCTACGAGCGCCTGATTCCATCGCGCCGTGACACAATTTATGTGATCCAACAACTTGCACGAATCCCAAACTGTTGTCCAAACAAACAGTAAACAAGGCACAGCTGTAGTCCCACCACCTGTTTGTTATCACAGAGGATGTAAAAATGTAAATAGTAAATATATAAACACAGCAGTGACACTTGCAAATTAAACAAAAAGCATGAATAAGTTCACCTTTAACATTTTCCTTCCAGTCTATATTCCTCGTAATGGCATGCGTGGTTGAAGTGTAAGGAACTAAAGTGTTACAGATGGGTTCGTACACATGTCTCACACGTCTCGTATCAGTCACCAGAGGAGACAAAGACATTTTTGGCACTTATGATTATATAATAACCATTTTAAAATGTGCTGTGTGCGAAGAACATCAAAAGGAAACAAAATGTGTGCATTCAAATTCAATAGTAAGCAACAACACTTCTCACAAGAAATCTATAATAAGTAAAGGTAGGCTAATTATAAAAGAATCTTTTTAATTAAATATTCGGGACTTGCACATCAATATAACATTGATCAGGTAATAATCATACTTATTGTGTAACACACAATGTAAGGCAGATCAAAGACAAAAGCTGAACAGAGAACTGTTTTTCGTTTCTCCTTGAATTTAATTTGTTATCAGTCTGGGGTAAAGACCAAGCACAGTGCAAAGACGAGTGAGCAACAACTGTGGTCACAGTGCCCAGGAAGAGACAAAAGAAAATCAAAGTACATAATGAACAAAAACAGTCATTTTGGTACTAATGAGCAAATATCATCATTACCTACTTTGTCACTCCTTCTCCGTCTCTTATCAACTGCACTTTTGGCAAAGTGCCTTACAATGGACATATCTGGACATGTCTGTAATTTCTATTATTCTTGGCTCAATGCATGTTAACTTTCCACAACATCCAAAACATACAAGCAGAAGTGGTCCTCTAATTTTGATGAAAAATCAACATTACTTTCAGCACGTAAATAGATTGAGAAAAAAGATAGATAAAAAGAAAGCACAGTAATCGGAAAATGTATGCAATACAAAGTTAGAATATAAACATTCATAATCAACAACCCACACAAAAACTTCCAACACTCTTCAAAAGCATTGAATTTGTTCAGCACTCTCAGAGTACTTGTTATATAACAGTTATTAGAACAGAAGCTCATTGCTCATTGGTGTTCCTTTCAATACAGTGACTGCAAATATTAGAGAAATGAAAATCAAAGCGAAAGCTGCCCCTCATAATATTTTTTCCAATTTATATAGCAAGAAGTGCAACATTTCGATGTTCCTCCCACAACATGAACCTCAGTTGATTCCCATTATTCCTATTGGACCAGACAACAATAATCATATAACACTACTCTTTCTGATCTGAACCTAGGTTAAAACAGACCATGATTGTTGGGATCTATAAATACATGCAAGAGTAACTCTTCATGGTTCACGACAATGAGTGTCCAAAATGGATTAAAAGTTGACATAATATTAAAAAATTGGTACATTTTGACCATATTTGACGAGAGTTTTGCTTATATTTTCTTGAAAGACTCATTTCAGGTATCCAAAAAGGGTCTGACAGCCAATGGAATTTTGTATACTGAATAGGTTAGGTAATAACATACTTCTGACGCAATGCTAACAATTGTCATAAAAATACATGCACTCTTTAATTTCAACATTTGACTGATTAGAAAGACACACACACACACTATGTACATAATATACTGGTTTCAGAAAATATCAAACCTAATATATTTCAATGGACGGAATGCTTTGACTAATATAACAAAGATCTTGGTGCGTATATTGACATTGTAGGCCTACTCATCCCCAAACCCCACAGACAGAGCAGTAAGAAATACTTTTGCAGGACAGTAGGATCACACAAGTTTCGCTTACAGAGGCTATACTATAAGTGGCAGACTAGTTCAAAAGCACAATGAGAACTAGAACTGAAAAAACAAAGTCAATTCAAAAGATGAGTTCTTCAGGATATCAAAACCATGAATCTATGAGCTGATCTGTTTCGTTAGATGGAGCCTAGTTCACAGACATTAGAAAGTAGTCTATCTGAGAATTGCTCAGAATCAGTAGAAACAGGTGATGTTTCCGTTTCAATCTTTATAAAAACTTTTTTTGAAAAAAGAAATTCTTTTTGGTTGGTTTGTCTAGTTCTAGGTCTGTCTGTAAAACTTGAACCAAAGACCACAACACACTGGCTTGAATCAGAATAAATACTTATTACCAGAGACCAAAGTTTTTGAAGTACATTGAACTTTTTGATTACAAGAACTAAATGCATGGGAAACAATAAAAACATAAGCACTGTTATAATGTTTATGAAACAAAGAAAATCACAGTCAAAAGCTTCAGCTGTTTTGTGACATTCAAATCATTCAAAATATTACATGAACTTGCATTTAAAAATAATTTGTCCGATTCCAACTGACTTGTCGGTATCAAAAAGAGGTTATAATACAGATGTGTAAAAATATCAATTTTATGCCTTACGAGTAAACAACTCTCGATCAAGTCTATGACCTGGCGTACATCCCGATACCCTACAATTCTTAACTTAACTATATGTTGGGTAAAACCTATTAACATGTTTAAAAAATGCGAGATGCTGCAGCATTTAGAGAAATTTCAGTGCAATAGACTTTATTTCACATGATACAATACAATCTCACTCTATGTCACATGATACAGTACAATCTCATGAGCTGGATTAATTTTTCACAGCAAATAACACAATTGTGATCAAATAATAAAGACCAGAAGTAGTTTCTTCGAACCTTCTGTGTTTAAAATTTCACTATTTTTGAAAAACAAAATAAATATTGGGATAAAAAAAGGACACTGTTTTTTTAAATTAAAGCATATTATCAAACAACAAAATAAATATTGGGATAACATTTTTAAAAACCCATCCACAAGACAACAGACAATATGACTTGATGTCAGAGCATACATGATCCAATATACCTGAAGACGATGTCTTATTTGTGCTTTGTTCTTTGATCAGTTGCACATACGGAGACAGTTTCAAATGAGAAAGAGAAAAATTGAATAAAAGCGTTATCACAGTGCTAAAATATGCAAATAGATGAATATAAATGGATTCAAAGAGTTTAATATAAAAAAACAGTGGTTGCTATAAATACAAAGACAAACATAGATTGAACAAGAAAGTAAAAGAAAACTCAGCTCACAGGATTTTAAAGTGGGGGTAAAACCTTGTCCAATTCTGTAGAATGTGAACAATTATAGCCATTCTAGCTTGATTATTCAGGGTTGAAACCAGTTTGACTCTGCCTTATCCAGTTTCTGTCAAATGAACACTTGTTCTATCTAGGTAAAGTACCATATAGCAGCCTTTAATTTCCATCATCGCAAGGTGGAGCTATTGGTGCTGCTGATTCGAAAAGACAACTCAGTTTTGCTTTTAAAAAAGTTAGCGGAAGCATTTTCATACTTCTGCTTGAATAATAATATCTTTGGGAACTTGTCAAGAGCTTATAGCTTTTTACTTTATTTGAAGCACAAGACAAAGATAAATGCCTTTTATCTCTCTCATTTGAAGTCATGAGTATATATACTATTTATGACAATAAGCCAAAACAATGAGATGGTTTCGAGGCGAGTTAATGACCTGGCATTCCTCTGCTCAGTCACTTACTGCTGTGACAGAGAGACACTGTAGTAACAGTATCAAATTGAAGAACAAAAACACTACTCTTATCTAGCTTGTATACCAGTATGTGTACCATTTAAAACTGCAGTGCAATGCCTAACATACATTCTAACAGGCTTGCTTCATAATATGTTCCTTTAGCTTCCTGTCCTTCAAAGCTTACTCAAACTCAAAGAGACTGAAAAACTAATGTCGTCATGAAGCGTTTAAGCATGGTGGAGACCTCCTTACTCATTTGCACAAAGCAACTGAAACTAACTATGATGAGGTAAAAGACGAATATAAAAAATTGCACTGTATCCAGGTTCTAGCTTTGAAGTAGTCACAAGTCACCCAGCTCAATTCAACAACAAGGAAAAGGTTTGATTTCCCTTAAAGCAATGTTTTTAAGTCTTGCATCTCTTTTGACAGACATCCCACACCACTTCAAACTTACTCCCTGAGCCAGTTTCTTGTAATTCAATTTACCATGACCGTCTCAGAAGCATCTCAAAAAGTATCTTTCACTTTTCCCAACTAATCTAACAACATGAACTCCAAACCATAGGGCACGGAATCAAAATGTGAACTTACAACTAAAAGTCTGACATCTTGACCATGAGACGAGGATGTCAAGTACTCTGGTTAGTAAAAATATCTCTGAAAAGTTATAATCTTTCAGTGGTTTCAGTAGTCCTGCTCTTTGGTCAAGTTAGCATAAACATAAAAATTCCATCACCGGACAGACAAACTGAATGTTACAAATACAATATCACATTACGAAATGACTGAGTGACACTTGTTTGATGAATCAATGAGTAGCAAAATTATGCTTGACTAACTGAAGACAAGCTGCATCTTTTGACATGACTAAGTCAAACTGACACAGAACATCACTAAACGTAATACAAAGTGGTTTTCAAAAAACAGCCAACAACTATGCGTGTATAGGTAATTCGAAAGTTTCACTCTAAATTAGTAAATGTTTAGATTTCAATTTGTCTATTCGGAAGAAATTTCACGTTAAAAAGTTGTGGCTGAATGGCTACTGCTGTTAACTCTTTAATGTGGGAGACGCATATGCCGATCAACAGTTGACCAAAAGCAACATTGCGACACATTTTGAACCATCTTACACAAATTAGAAATAAAAATTTGCATATTTCGTACCACCATGCATGTTGTTGCCTGCCTTTTTACTTTTCAGACAAAAAAAAGCAAATAAAAAAACAAACAATTAGAACATATGTATGACAAAAAGTTATGCTTCTTGTTTAAAGTGCCCAAAAACAGGGCATCTTCAAGGAATTAATTCCTCTGATTCACAGTGGCAGCTCTTGGCACAGAGTCCAGAACTATGGGAGAACGATGATAACCACTGAGTTTTAAAAAACAATCTTCATGAACAAAACCTCAAAAAAAATTTGACTTTAATAACACTTAGATCTACTAAGTAATAAACAGGTAAGAAAATTCCCTTCCCAGTAAAACAGTAGTCTTTCAAGATCTAGCTTTGAATGAAAGAAAAACACTAAAAACTTTACATAAAATAACAAATAAAACTTCGGATTGGTGGGGTTGCATTGCCTAGGTCCTTCAAGGCCGTGAAAACAAAGATATAGAGGTATCAAAAACATTAAACCAGGAATCCAGCATACTTGGTAATTCTTTGGCAGTCTCTTATTCGGTTGAACTTTTAAGATTCCTCTCCCAAGTATATTCTTGCAAGGGGCTCAAACTTTCATCTCACAATAGGGTGGGATCGACAAAAAGAATATAATAAAAGCAAGGAGGCTTTATCACAACTAACCCACCGAATATTTTGTTATAATCAGAGACTTAAATAGGTACAGCATCATGGCATGGACAGAACTTTAAAAGGAAGTCTTGTTTTTTAGGAGAAAGTAGAATGGGGAAGACAAAACGAAACAGGATTTCGGAGAAAATTCAAGTACTGCAAAAAAGGGGGGCAAAAAAGCAGCAGAAGTGGCGAGAAAAAAAGAAAGGTGAAAAAGACTTAATCTTAAAAAAAGAGAGAAAAAGAGGCGGCGTGTGTGAGAAGCAGCTGGTAAAAGAAAAGAAAAAGCTGGAATGTCCAACATGTACAGCGACAGGGTGCTCAGTCGGGGGACATAACTCTTGTGGCAGTATCCTGCTTGAGTTATCTCCTTTGGCTTCAGGCGTCGGAGCCAAAGCCTCCCAGGTCGGTGAAGTTGAGGGTCCGGTAGCGGGGGCTGGTGGTGCCGTTCTGGGGAACGGAGGATTGGGCGGGGCCAACCTTACGGCCATCTTCGTCAAACAGGAGTTCTCTGTCCTGATTTGTTAAAAAACAAAACAAAAAATAAGTTTAGTTTTAGTAAGAGTATTACGGCACCTGCAACACAATAAGGTCATACAAGAGCCGAAGATTAGAAATGGTGAAATGGTATGAGTTTAACGCCCCTATCAACACTATTACCGAAGATTAGAGGTGTTACAAGAGAGTAACAAACACAAAAAAGAAGGAGGAGAGATCAGAAAGATGTTTGGTAGGATAAAAGGAGCAAACCACACCAGAGCACCCG
The DNA here is from genome assembly GCF_000002075.1 of Aplysia californica. NCBI lineage: Eukaryota > Metazoa > Mollusca > Gastropoda > Aplysiida > Aplysiidae > Aplysia > Aplysia californica. The sequence continues at coordinate 1,316,997 of NW_004797398.1, forward strand.
CCCACAACCCACTCCCAATACAAGTCTGCATTTGATTGTTCAAGTAAAGAGAAGCACATCAACACAATAATGGTCATTTAGTGCTGGGGAAAGGTAAGATAGACCAACTGAAACGAAGGGGGGGAGAAAACAAGTTGGACCTACCAGTAGCCCCCCTCCAACCACACACAACATGTTTGTTGGCTGTCAACATTTGACAAGCAAGAATCTACATAAATCAGATATACCTGTTACAGTTAAACCTCTGCAGTCTTCAAGAGATATCAAAGGTGCCTACTGACTAACAAAAAAATGTCTGAAACTCAGGAAAAATGTGGAAATTTTAGAAATCTGGATTTCAGGATATATCCAGAAAATCTGCATTTGCGAGATGTACATGCAGATTCCACTCTTCCACAACGTACATTTTCTAAGGACCCAAGGCCAAGCTATCTTTTCTTGATTCATGAAACATGGTAACAGTAACAGCCCAATTTTTGCCTTGAACGGCTTGATAAAGTAATGCTGAAAAGGTGCCCAGAACAGACTAGATTAAGTAACATTGAAAAGATGCCTTGAATAGATAGGATTAAGTAACACTAAAAAGACACCTTGAATAGATTAGATTAAGTAACACGGAAAAGATGCCTTGAAAGGTCAGATTAAGTAACACAGAAAAGACGCCTTCAATAGATTAGATTAAGTAACACAGAAAAGAAGTGAACAGACCAGACAAAAACAGAACACTCACCACCTAGAAATCTAAAAACAATTTCATACCTTTACAAAGAAAATCAAACACACACACAGAAGACATTTTTTTTCTACTGTTAATGATTTCTTGCTGCTTGTGCTGTTGTAGACCAAGTGGAGCCAACTCTACACAACTGTACCATCTCGACAAGCTTCATACAGAGGGAGAAAAATAACCAACTCCTCCCATACAAGGTGGACTGCCATACTGAGACCCCCTACATACTGTCAAACATGCTCTCAAGACCACCTGTATAGGACAATCACCTGTACAAACTGCCATTTCATATTTTCTCCCTTACTTATTTAAAAACATTATAATTATAATGACACTGTGTAAGATGGCCACCTGTCTAATAAGGCCACTTTCTTCCCGACAATTGGGTGGGGGGGGGGGGGGGGACGCATTTTAGACAGTTTCTACTGTAGTTTAACTCTAGCAATCATGCTGTGACCACAATGGCCAGCAACCATCTCTCAAGACCATTTGCACTGAACTTACAGGACAACAGCCTAACATATTGTCATCTCCCAGACTTACATTCTTCTACTAAATAAAAGTAACCAAGCAAAATAACATGAACATGTCAACAGAAACACGATGGAAACAGCCTGAACGTTAATAATCCAAAACATAACTGCAAGTATCTTTACTTCAACAGATGTGCAAGAGAAATCTGAACACATGTATATAGTACTAGTACACTATTCAGAAGAATGGCATGGAAATAGCGCTTGATGCATAAAGCTAGCATTATATTTTAAGTCATAGAGATAGATGCATAAACAAAATACAGAAAAAGTAAACAAAAATCGAAGATGTAGAAACCAACACCGTATATTTCATATGCAATTTTTGTCCAAATCCATGAGAGAAAAAACCCCCCAAGAAGATATTTCGTAAAAGGTATTTAGTAAGTAATCAAAGCATGCTAAGGAATATTAAGGTTAATGGTATGTTAAATAAGATATAGACAATTTATAATATGTATACTAAAATATTGCTTCCTGAATGATGGCAAAAAGCAATAGGAAATCTTCACTAGATAGCAGACTAATAAGAAAGAACAAAAATATGCGCTTTGTCTCTCACAGGAACCAGAGGGGGCAGACGAAATTAAGCAGAGACAAAGCAGCTGTTGACCATCTGCAAACTCGATAGAATGTGAGGCATCATGGTGATATCAGGCGCTCGTCAAAGTAATAAAACTGGAGAAATTGACATTCTTCCGGCGGTTTAGCCATTTTTGTCTAAATTTTGTACTCTGGCTCAACACCTTTTATGTCCTTTTAAAAATACTTCTCTGTGTAGATTTTACTGAAAAACATCGATTGAACGCACAAAATTTGTACATTTTTTGTTTCCAAGAACTCTCAAGTTTTAGAAATCGCCAAACTTTGGCAGCTATCTTCTCGAGATTTTACCTTTGAAAGTAGGTGATCCCCACCTCCTTTAATCGCAAATATCTCGACTTCTATTCAAGATGGACGGGTATCTTTTTTTTCACCGAAATCAAGGCAAATGGACAAGCTTTCAGATGCTACCAATAACTCCACATGTCCTAAAATCGATGAGAGCCTGATTCCACCGTGCCGTGACACATACGGAATCTCTGGTGAGTCACCTAGCAACAATATGCCGGTCCAGAAAGCAGTAATTTTTCACCAGTGATGATAGTAATGTAAGTAAATGCACATGATTTTAATTTTCTAAATTTTTCACACAAAAATTTGGTTTAGTACTTGTCCTCTGTGGACAGTTTTAATAAAAATGATCTGGCACGTGAATATATTTTTTATTTGAATAGCAGCTCCTGAAATCAGTCACGATATGTATGTATATATGTAGTGACAGTACCTCATCAGGGAACTACTTTTTTGACAATTTTCTGGTATGCATTAGTCTAGTAGCCACACGATAGCATAAAATGCAGGCCAAGAGAGTACAAATTCAACTGTCTATTGTGACAGAATAGTAGGCTACCTACAGACTTACATCTCTCTTTCTCTTTTTCTCTCCCACTGTGTGTGTGTGTGTGTGTGTGTGTGTGTGTGTGTGTGTGTGTGTGTGTGTGTGTGTGTGCGAGTGTGTGTTTGTGTGTGTGTGTAGATTTATATAGACCAGGAGTATGTATATATGTTTGTGATCAAATATTTAAAAAAATAATAAAATAAAAATATCTTTAAAAATGATTTGTTAGGAGAAAAGGAGTGTGAGGGAGGTGTTCAAGAAGACTACAGAAACAACAACTATGGAAGCGGTTAGAGCTTTAGGTCAAGGCAAAGGATGATGATGCTCATACTGGAGGAAATATTTTCCAATCAAAAAGAAGAAAGAAAAAAAAAAAAAAGTAGGGATGAAAAGGGTGGTTATGGGAAGGGAGCGGGTTTGGAGATCTTAAGAAAACTCAGAATCATTCTTTACTACAAAAAAGCTTGAACCTAAAGTTCTGTAAACGCTCAGAAAAACCAAGCATGGCTGAGCTTTTGTCCACAAAGCCTACAACCTAAAAAAAGCTAAATGAGAGGCTAATGCACATCAATTAAAACACATCAACCTACAAAGAAACTTTTTATCACAATCTCAGGAGTACAGGAAGAGGTATGGTGTACTCAAATGCTTAGTTTGTTTGAGTAAAGAAAAGCATATTGACACAATGACACAATAACCATCCTTTAGTGATGGAAATGAGTAAGACAGACAGACAAAAACAACAGAGTGGAAGTATATAAGTAGGACCTTGCAGTGGCGCCCTCCAACCATCTGACTACTTGGTTGCAACCAAAATACCAACTCAATAAAAGTCATTAATAAAAATAGGGATTTCGGGGAACCAACAATTAAATCGTTAATCTAATCTAACTTTCCACCCTCCTAGTTGTGAAAAAGAAAGGGAAAGAAAGTAACCTAAAGAAAAATCTCAAAGAAAAAAGCATTTCTCGCAAAATCAACAATTATACGACTGGTTTACTACTATCAGAGTAGAACAAAACAACCCAGAAACAAGCAGCTAGAATTTGCTTCTTAGAAGTTTTCAATCTGTGTTTAAGATTTTCATTTGCAATCCACAGCAAAAGACTTCTATGACAGACACCTGTCAGATAATATTTCCACTAGCATAGAACCAGGACAAGCAAAGTAAGTATTTCTCTGTATTCCCCTGCCTATGCAACTGATTATTTTAATTGTTTATGGACAAGTAAGACTAGTATCAAGGTTACTTTGACTTTGAGAACAAAACATACAGGGGAACGAAAAATACTGATAGAAAATTGAAAAGTATGAGTTAAAAAAGCCATATGAAGTCTCAGAAGTGCTTTAAAGTAACAAATATCTTCAAAGCCAATCTAGGAGCCCCAGTGGCCGAGTGATCAGTGAGTGAAATCAGACTCAGAATAATGTCAAGCACAAGTTGGAGACACGGCATTTAGGTGGGTGGGGTTTCTGGGGGGTGTCCTTGAGAAACACAAGATAAGCCTAGTTCCAAACATATGGCACCACAGTGTGGAGACCAGTCATGACATGTGCGTGTGTGTGTGTGTGTGTGTGTGTGTGTGTGTGTGTGTGTGTGTGTGTGTGTGTGTGTGTGTGTGTGTGTGTTTATGTGTGTATGCCCCAACTCAGAAATGGCATTGCATGTATGTTACTTTCTTTGAGTTTTGGTCTTCTGACAAAAAAAAAGAAAGAAAACCGATAACTAATGACTAATGACAGAGCAACATGACCGGTATCCATACCCCAAAACCATCTGTGCAGTACAAAGAAAATGTGAATCTTGTGGACTTGAGGGCCGGGGAGGGGGTCCATTACCTGATGTTCCATTACTTATAAAGTTTATGATCAGAGAAGAACAAACAACTCCAGTAAAAGCAGCTGGAACTTGCTTTTTAGAAGTTTTCATGGTTCCAGATTTTCAGGTTTAAAGAAAAAAACAACTCTTCAGCCAATTAATATGAATTAAAAAGCAATTTAGTCACTTTTGAAAATGATACATTTCTATTTAGTACAAAGATAGTTTAAAAGTTTTTTTAAATGCTAGTCTGAATAAAAGCCATTAATATTTAGCTAATGAAAATATTTGTATAAAGAAATTCAATCTCTGATGCACCTGATCTATTTCTGCTTATTACAAAGATGAACAGTAAAAGCCTTTAAAAAGAACCGGTAAAATTTTTTTCAATTACATAGCAAAGAAAATAACATAAAAGGTTAATGACTGAAATGTGGGAAACACTGCATTTTTTCTGTTAACGAGGAACATAAAAAAAACAACCCTGTAAAAGACATTCTTTTGGAACCTATTCCACTAGAGGTTTAGATATTAACTACAGCATTCCTAAAAGTAACTTTGAGACTATCATTTTCAAATAGTGAAAATAATTTACCATTCTGTCAGTGCTATATCTTAAACGGAATTTCAAGGCGACAGTGCTTGTATGAGAAGAAAGGCCAAAGAAATCAGAATCAGGTTAAATAAAATGTCCATGTCAGGCTCAATACCTACACAAAAGTTAGTTTTTAAAAAACTGGCTATGAATAAAGAAAATGCACCTCCTTTAGTGTCACTTTTCCAGCTATCCCCCACCCTAACCCAAACATATTATGTTCACAGACCAGGAGCAGAAAGAACAAGCAATATTTTTAGAAAAATGCATGGCCTGCAGTTTGCAGCACTGTGCATACAACTGATAAATATAAGCAAAGCAACAATCTAAAACAATTTAGCTTACAACTGTACTTATTTTCGGTAAGCCTGGTGTCTGAATTAATCTTTAGAATAAATAAAAATGCCAAAGAACATGATTTTTTACATAACAGCTCATCACAAACTTAATGTCAACATAAACCATTTAAATCATCCCCAAATGTCAGTTGGCTTGTTCCAGTTTCATATTTTCTTAGACATAAAAAAAATTATTGAGCTCTGAGCTGCATTCCGTGACATACAAGTAAAGTGCACTTTGACTCCAGGAAAAAGCTGACAAGAAAGAAGGACTATTAAAGTCACTGTGTGAGAAAAACATGTGACACTGTACGATTGTGGTCATAAGAGTTTAAAAAAGAGTCAGCCAATTATGAGATTCATGTCTTTTGCATTGGAAATGAAAAAAAAAAAGCATGCATCAAGTACTTAAAAAAAAAAAAGTAAATGGTATCCTTTTCACAAAAATATATAAATTTCATAGGCTGCTAACAAATATTTTGGAAAAGACATCAGGTGAATAGGTGCTCAATTTCAAGATCCAAGCAATAAATGGAAAGTTTGAACTGGGCATTTTTTCCCCTTCTTTTTGACTAAAGTTTAGTTCAGACACACTGAACGGCGCAAAGGGAGTATCATTAGCAAAAGGGTATCACAGGGGACCGGGCATGCAAAAAAAGTGTAAACAAATACCCTGTGGTCATTCACCACTGGTGAACTCAGATAAATCCAGCTGAAACAATCGGATGACAATCATCAAGTAGTTGGACATATACCCCCACCCTCCACCCCCTCTCTTCCTCCATCTACATCTCTGTATGCCATCCCGATTGCTCGTCTTTTTCTGTCTGTCTGCCTGTATGCCTCTTTGTCTTCTTTCATTCTCTCTCCTCCTCTCTTTCTTTTTCTTTCCACATGCGCACGTGTCAGCGGTAATCATATACACAGCCTTCTTCCTTTTAAAAAGTCCTTTTAATGCACTAGTTAAGCATTTTCATATTTGCCTTACTCTTATATTATTTTAAAAAACCCATAAACCTACAGCACAGCTGCTTTCATAACTTGTTCATCTCACACAGGCACTTGCGGTAGAGGGGGAAGGGGCGGGGGGGACATACAGGCATGCAAGCCTGCACAAACACACACACACTCTCATATATACTTCCTTCTACATGCTTTTTGATATGTAGCTGTAGAGTTAATTGTGACCCTAAATACAGAGAGAAAAATAAGGGGGAAGAGAGGACAAGTTCGAAGAAGAGAGAAATGATTTATGAACACACAGAGATAATGAACCTCAGATTTTCATTCTGCTAGCATGAGCAAAAAAAATTTACACTATGCTCAGAAAAATGATCACTTTTTATGAGAAGCTGGAAAAGAAAAAACAGCAAAAGACATTTTATTTACGGGGTGGAGCGAAACAATAAATTTTAAAATCAAAAACAAAAAATGGGTAAAAAAACCAAAAGGAAACAAAACCACAGAGCTGTTAACACTTAAATGTCCATTGTACATTCAACACAGATATTGATGTGTACTTATAGTTAAATAATATTACATGAGTACTTATTATACAAAGTAAAGAAAATATTTGGTAAAAACAAGAGAGTGGAGCGAATACAGTGAAGAAAGCAGAGCTCTTCGTGCTGGAAAACCCTTTTCTGATGTTTATCCTTATCTTATCTTTATGAATCACTTCAGCATTTATAGAAGCAGTTTTAGCTATCTTTTAAGGATAGTCGTTAATATTCTGCGATATGTACTCATTTTGGATTCATTTCCTTACAGTGCTAGTACAGGTACTAAGTATGTCTTGTCTATGATTTCAAACTTTTTTGCTAAAAAAATAAAAAAGCCTGCTTTGATGGTCAGAATTGAAACTGAGAATGGCTTGTCTTCCGCCACAACTTTGACATGCCTTCATGAAGCTCCTAAAGAATGAAAAAAAGATATCTCGCTCATGATAAGCTATGTATTTGCAATTGAGAAAGGAGTCCCATCTAATCTATCCTTTTGTCAGTTAATCCACAAAGCATTTGATGTAGAAGAAATTTCTAGAGCAATCACACAGACTAATGAAAATTCTATACGGTACACTCCAAAAAAATGTGGGATTATTTCCACCAAGAGAAGAGTGTAGTGTGTGATTGCAAGCTATGGCACAAACGTCTAGTAAATTTCCAAACTCAGCACCGCTGCACTCACCCGTCGTATCTCGATCTCCTCACTGCGGTTTAAACGTTTTCTTCTCCTACGATCCTGTGCACATGAAAACAAATTGAAATTGTGTAAGATTCCAGGACCTTCAAGTCTTCATTTATGAGTATTCAGCAATTCATCAATCTACATAACAAATTTACATTCTGCCCGTTACCATGGTTCAACTGTTTTAGTAAGTTAAAAGACTGAACCTCACACCATTTTTAAAAACACCAAAGTACGTTCAGACTGCCACTCCTTTGCTGGAATTTTTTCATTTACCTATATCTAGGAACATCTGATCTTGGAATATCAACGTTCATGTCTTCCCATGCGAGCCACAAGTATGTTTATTCACTAATAAGACTTCTGTGTTCAGAAAAAATGTTGATTCACAAATGCAATGCAAAGCTAGCCAAGAGTCAAAATTGTAATCTAATATTTATATTCTTCAGCAGACTACATCTAATCGTAGAACAATACAAGGAATTCGCTTTTAGACTAGAATAAACTAACAGACCAACACTAGTACTTTACAACACACGACCTCAGTGCTTTCTTGTCGTTTCTCCATTTTTAATAACAGTGAAAACAGTTCATAACAAAGAGTGAGCTTAAGAAGAAGTCACATTTTCAATGTAAAAAAAAAATGGAGATACGACAAGAAAGCACTGAGGTCGCGAGCAGCTTTGCAACACTATCAGTTTTGCACAGAGCAAAAGTGTAAACCTCAGTGTACCCGAGATGGCAAGGGTTTACTAAAGGCAAAGGCAGCCCCACTTCAAATCCCAGCCAGTACTTCTTGAACCTGGCCTGTCTGAGCGATTTTTATTGTTCTCCACAAACTTTACTGCTGAACCTTAGGCACTGCCTCTAAGATAGCCACAAGATTGAATGGGCATTAAAATCCAAAGTCAAACCAGATAATTTTGAAGTGGTAATTTAGGATCTGACTCTTTCCTTACCATGCATGATACAGCAATGCTGGCTGGGATCCAGAGGATGAGGCTGAAGACAATTACGCATCCCACCAGGTTGTCACGGAAAAACTTAACTGAAGAAAATCAATAAGAGTCTCCACTTCAATTTTCAGTCCAAAGTATAAGCCTCTATGAACAACATAAACCAAACCAATGATAGTACATAACAAGATGGGCCACTTCTCTCTTTGAGCCAATTAAAAAAGTGTCCTCCAAATTTGGTGGCGCCCTCTTCACAAAAGCGCACTCTTTGCGAACAGAGTTACCCTACCTGAGTTTTTAAAAATCAAAGTGAAACTAGCAAGTTTTGGGATCAATTTCAGAAGAACGCTTTTTTAAAATGGTTACGCTGACAAAAAACCTCTTCCGGAGGAAAGGGTGATGGTTTTCTTTGTTTAATTTGACTTTAGAATGAAAGGCGAGAGGTCATTAAAATAAAAAAAAAACTTAAACTCCGCACTGAACATACCCGAACTGCTGATGAACAGCAGTCGATCTGCGCACGCAAGGAGGTGCTATTCCTATTCTTCTTCTGGAAAAACGAAAGAGAGCTTCAAAACAGACTGCAGCGCCATCTGAAGCAAAGAGCATACTTCCTGCGGACACTTTTTTGGCTGAGTGACCCATCTTGTTATGTACTATCTTTGACCAAACAAAGAACCAGGAAGCAAACAATTTTAACAAATGAATTCAGCTCTTTAAAAAAATGAATTCAGCTCTTTAAAAAAATGAATTTAGCTCTTTAAAAAAATGAATTCAGCTCTTTAAAAAAATGAATTCAGCTCTTTACTAGATATAAAACAGACATACTTAAGGCACGGCAGTGGGTCTACGATTTTGTTCCAGTCCTCCCTTTTGTTGATACATCAGCATGAAATAGAGCTGGAAAGTTTTAGTCTTAGTACAAGTTTTACAACACTTGCACCAGAATTAAGATTAGAAGAATTACTTAAAAGTAACATACAAAAAAAAAAAAAGGAGGAAAGACAAGGACGATAAATGTCCGATAGGAAAGAGGGAGCCGACCACACCACATCACCCGCCAACCACCCACACAGCAAGAAAGTACAAACAAAAGATGTCACCCCAAACTCCAGAAAATTTTAGGCATATCAGTAGCATTCCAGAAGAAATTAGACTGCACTGATACACCTAATGCAGAGAGGATGGCCAGTTGAAAAAAAATTCTAGGCAATGATCGAGCCACTATTTACCTTTTTCTGTTTGTTACTGGCAACCTTCCTCTAACACACACAAAAAACCTTAATTTTTAAAAGTGTTTTTTTTTTAATAAAATTTTTAATCACCGTTTGGAATTTCTTCAGCAGGTCATCATCACCAAGTTATTCCTTTTTAAAACGGTCTCATGTTATATGAAAAGGCCAATCAAGACTGCAAAGAAGTACAAGAAACAGACCAACCAAACTAAAATGAACACCAATCAGCTGATGAACAGCACTAACAGAAACGTTAACAAGGTATAAAGAGACATGAGAATATCATTATCACTACATTTAAGCCTGCAAAAGAACATCGTTCTGCCACAAACCTAATGGGGTTTACCTATAATCACAAACATTGCTATCCTTTAAAATTGAAAAAAAATTTTTTTTAAAGATTTAAAGCAACCTACCCAGTCCCCCCCCCCCCCCCCCCCCCCCCAAAAGGGGGGTTTTGAGGGGCCCTTTGGGCCTTTTTCCGGGACGGGGGGAAGGTTTGACAATGTAATAGATTTTTTCATGCATGAAAAAATGAAAAACAGATTCCCATTTGAAGATACAAGAGGCATCTATACTCACTGACAGAATCCACATCTAAATTGTCAAATATGCTGAAGAGCCTCTGAATTAGGGACCCCCCCCACCTCCCAAACTTTTAAAATGTCACTATGATAATTTTTCAAAGACAAAGTAATAGATTTTTAGTATACGAAGAACAGATTTCCCTTTAAAGATAAAAGTAAAAGAGGTTTCCATACTCACCAACAGAATTCACATCTAAATTGTCGAAGATACTGAAGAGCCTTTGAATTGTGGACTCAGAGCTAGCCTGACACACAGCCTGGTGGGAGGTTCGGTTGAAAAAAGAGATTGGACAAGATAAAATGAACTTTATTACCCAAAAGAAAATTTTCTCTCTCATTTACTGACATCACCAATCAAAGACAAGTGCACTGACAACACAAATAGAACACAGTAGATATAATTCACGTATGAGAAATGTCTCTTTTTTCTTTCTTTCCTCCTGCCTTTCTCACTCCCACCCCCCCCTCTCATTTGCTCCTGCATTTTTCAATTTTACAAACACACACACACACACACACATGCATGCCCACCCACGCATGCACACACACAGACACACATATACACAGCACACATGCACAGACATAGACACAAAACATGTACAAGTAAAAAGTGTAACTCCCATGTCTTTGTATGCATTGACAATCAACCACAACCAGCCATCTCCAGTTCTTGAAAGACATAGCACCAACCTCATTGTAACCATCACTGTAAAATGGTGAATTGGTACAGTCTGTGCCGGCTATAAGCACGCCGGCTTAAAGCACGTTTCGGACTCAAGCACGCTGAACGGCTCTTACCGAATTTTTGCTATATAAATTACACGCCTTTAAGCACGGTAACTTCGGCTTCAGGCACGCTTCATTACAAGACAGTAAATACTTTTATGATGACCCATCGAAGTTCGAACACAGTCTACACCGCAGCAGTGGAGTGTGTTAAGAGAAACACAGAGAACGCAAGAGATAGAGACACACACTCACACGGGCGGAGAGGAAGGCAGAGAGATGAACACAGCCACGCGCGTGGACATAGGATCTAGCCTAGGGCAAAGTTACACACTGACTAAAAAATACAAAGAGAGTCAGGGAGACGAGAAAGGGAGGCTGGCTGCGATTTCACTTTTGACCCTCGCTATCCGCTAATCCTGATTGCGTATCATGCGCGAGGTGAGATGAAGGCTGTGGTATGAGTGGCACAGCGGGCAGTGGTACGCACAGGCAGTGTGTAGTGTGTAGGCCTAGTGTGCTGTATCGTGACTGGCTGTCTAAATTAAGTTTTCATTTCCCATTCGACCACAAAACAAAAACAAACAAGCAAACAAAAACTACCATGGCGGGTAAAAATAACAGTGCACACTTTTGCGGGACCGCTATAGGCCTACTTACAAACAATGGGAAATAGCACGAGAAATTTTCTACATGAAAATCTCTGGATTATGTCTACTTTGCACTCAAGCACGCTTCGGATTTAAGCACGTTTATGCTTTCTCCCGATGACCGTGCTTAAAGCCGGCGTGGACTGTATAGGTTTAACACCCCTATCAACAATTGCAGGTTTTTTAAGAGTTGGGACCTCAGAGTTTTTTAACATCCATCTCCGGAAGACCCGAGCCAAATGGGAAATTCATGTAAAGTGCTTTTCCAAGGACACAACGTGAGACCAGGCTGAGGCTCGAACCCCTGAACCCACAATCTCACAATTATAAGGTCCAGTAGTCTAACCATTAGGGCATCGACGCCACCAACCATCAGTGACCCCAGATCAGGTACTAGGTCAAATCAGTTCTGAATGGTGGGGTGTGTGAGTGTGTGCATGTGTGCGTGTGTGTGTATGCGTGTGTGTGTTTGTGAGTGAGTGCATGTGTGTTTGTACAGGAGTGTGGATTTGTGTGTGAGTTTGTACATGAGAGTGTATTTATGTGTGTGTGTGTGTGTGTGTGTGTGTGTGTGTGTGTGTGCGTGTGTGTTGGCGTAGGTGTGACTGTTTCTGTATCTTACCCCCTCACAGTAGCCTGCCACACAGGGCCGACCGTCAGGCAACGGGTGGTTGTTGTCATAAGGAACGCATTCAGCACCTTCGCCGGTACGGCAGCAACGTTGACAAGAGTTGGCCACTGGTGGGATGAGATTACAAAGAAATAGTAAAAGCTCCCTCATTTTGTACCTCAGTATTTTAGTTCTAGTAAGAGTTTTACGGCACTTGCAACATAATCAGGTCATATTAATGAATAAGAATAGATGTGTTACAAGAGAGTAACATACCCAAAAAAGGAGGAGGAGAGATAAGGATGATAGATGTTTGATAGGAAAGAAGAAGCAAACTACACCAGAGCACCCACCAAACACCCGTAGTCAACTCTTGTTCAACAAACAACACTATGTTAGTTAAGTTCGGAACGAGTTTTACAGCACTCGCAAACACAATCAGGTCATATAAGTGCCAAAGATCAGGAACGTTACAAGACAATAATTAACAGAAAAACAGAAGAGAGAAAGAAAACAGATGTTTGATAGGAAAGAAGGAGTAAACCACCACCCGCACAGGAACTAGTAAAAGTTCCCTCTTTCTATAACTCGATCTAATAGTAAAGTCAACTCTGTTCAGCAGCTAACACCATTATAAAGGGGCATGGCATGGCAAGAGTTAAAGGAGAGCATATCAACAACAAAACAGCAAGAGGAGACAAAAAGAGCAAGATTACCATTAGAATTACAGTCATCAATATTCTTTGCCCTTGGCATGAAGAAACTGATTTTGTTTTACATTATATTTCTACAAATCCAGGGGGAAGAAAAAACTACTGAAACTGAAATTCATCCTCAAAATTATCCTCTTGTATTGTCAAAGTGAACACAAAGAGAAATGTATTCCCAAATGGCCTTTAAATGACTGATGCATCTCTCCTCTAGGAATTCAAAAAAAGAGAGAAAGAGAGAGAGAGAGAGAGAGAGAGAGAGAGAGAGTGAGAGAGAGAAACAGACAGACAGACAGACAGACAGACA
>NW_004797398.1:1330908-1366973 GCF_000002075.1 Aplysia californica
GAAGAAGAAGAAGAAGAAGAAGAAGAAGAAGAAGAAGAAGAAGAAGAAGAAGAGTTCATCACCAACAAAAAGACACTTTTCAAACACAGAACACACAGCAGAATCATTTCCCTTGAAATTGGGTAGTCATGCTTTTTACAGAAGGTAGGCATTCAACTCTCAATGAACCACAAGCCCCACTATACCACCAACTTCATCATGCTCATCCCAAAGTTGGCGGTACAATGAGGTTTGACTGTAATTCCTTCATTTTGAACTAAACTTACACATGGAGGCTTTTGTGGTCTAGAGGTACGGAGTTCGCCTCTCATTCAATAGGTCCTGCATTTGAAAACTTACAGCAAAAGGAACATTTTCTACTCAGAAATGTTCTCCTTTCTCCTACTTTCCAGCTCTATAACCATGCTCTGTCATCAGTTTTCGTCTTTTCCTGCCCCCATTCAACCCTTGCCTCCTCTGGGCTCCTGACTCTTTCTGCTGCCTTTCTACTGCTACTCCCTGGCTCCCTCTGACTGCTGTCTTTCAGCTACACCCCTGATCTTAAGGTAGGTAAAATCTAACAATTAGCCTTCTTGGAGAAGGGCGAAAAAATCTCAGAGGTCCTGTGTGCAAGCTGCACACGTTAAAGATTCCTTTAAGGTCCTAAAAGTGACACAAGAGTGGGCTTCGGCTGCCACAAGAGCAAAAAAATTCCAAATCAATTCCTACCGAACTGAAAATGCTTAATGGTTCCCGCACGCTCATATGACCTTATGCAGTTGCAAGCCCTATAAAACACTTATAAAAAAAAACAAAAAAACTTACAATCAGAACAAGCACAAGAGGTGAGATTCCTAGCCTGACAAAACGGAAGGCACTCGCCGGCTTCGCACTTGCCCCTGGAGAAGAGAACAAGCATAATGGAAACAAAATTAGATACAGAGTAGCATGCACATTTAACAGCCAAGAATGTGATTGGAGGACTTGGTAACATAAAGAAACATCTCCTTGTGTTCTTCCAATTTCGCGATGTGAATGATAGACTGTACTTTTTAAGGAATTCATTATGTCCTTCAGAAACAGACTGCAAGTTTATCTAATTATTCCATTTATCTTACCACTTTCTGCTCACTGTTTTCATGTAAACAAAGTAACAGAATGTACTATCATTTGTTAAAATACATACTTTTCAACTTTTTAGAGAAAGCTGGAGAAACTTTCTTACTTTGAGTGTGTGTGTGTGTGTGTGTGTGTGTGTTTGTGTGTGTATAAGCTTATCTGAGAGAAAGAGAGAGAGAGAGAAATAGAAAGAGAGGGAAAGAGAGTGTGTGAGAGAGGGATTCAGAGAGAGGGGAAGAAGAGAAGAAAGAAGGGTGGACAGGGAAAGGCACTTCTTTAATAAGTACATCTAGTCCGCACTATTCATGTTACAAGTGTACTTTTATAGAATTGTCGGTTTTAGCAACTGTGAGAAAGATTTTCCCCGGAGGAACATAAAGTTATCACTTTAACTTATATCCTATTTATTATTCTAAACAGGAAATGCACAACAGTGACAAACAGACCCCAACAGTCTATCATCTCTATCAAAGGAAATCAGCACAAACAAAAAAAGTCACAACAAGGCTTTTATCTCATACTCATGGCTTTCAACTCATAAAAATATCACATGCTAATGTCAGTGTAAGAAGGTTCCTGACAGTTTAGAAAACAAAGCAGCATGAAGCTCAAAGGATAAACCGATTTTATGTGATCATAATCAAACATGTCTTTTTGTTGTTGTTTCATTATCATCAACACAATCTAAATAATTTAGGTAGCAGATTTTGACTCTACCTGTCAGAGCCAACCCTGGCTGAGAGGGATACAACATCCCAGTAGAAAGACAGATACACCTTATAAATTTCTCCCCAAATGGAAATCAAATGCAGGTCTTCTGCATGTGACAGCAAAGCACCTTACTGCTACACCACAGACACTGGAGGCATATTTTGTGAACAGCGATGAAAATTCAAGTAACTAAATAATAATAATAATAATAATAATAATAATAATAACATGCTCTTAGCACTTTACAACTATTATTGCCCGAGCACAGAGCAGACCCTAAAACACTCAGATTCATTCTTGGTTTCTCCGGAAGCATTATATAGTGCAAAAAGCCAATTAAGTGAACTTACTCATCCAAACACTCATCTCCGTCGTCTTTGTCCTCTGAAGCAGGACACACCAGGCTGGAGCCAGTGACAAAGGTTAAGGTAGACATTATCATTTAGTTTTGTTGTTAAGAGTTTTACCGCACTTGCAACACAATAAATAGGTCATATAAGTGCCAAATATTAGGCGTGTTACTAGAGGGTAACATACAAAGAAAAGAGGATAAAGGAATGATAGATGTTTGACAGGAAAGAAAGAGCAAACCAAACCAGAGCACCCTCCAACCACTCACACAAATAGGTCTTATAAGTGTCAAATATTAGAAGTGTTACTAGAGAGTAACATACAAAGAAAAGGAGGAGATATAGAACTGATATACATGTATGACAGGAAAGAAGGAGCAAACCAAAGCAGAGCACCCTCCAACCACCCACACAATATCAGCGGGTAGCCCGGAACAAAGACATGGTAGAGAGCCCTTTTTGACAGTCTATACCCAATACCAGGGTAAAAGAGATAGAGAGAACCAAACTAAGCCTAGATTCCCATAAATACTGCATTTTACAGATCTACTCTGAAAGTGGCCTCGTGCAAGACTTTCATCAACTTAGTCAGCAATTTATCTTAATAAGAGTTTTACTGCACTTTCAATACAAATTAGTCACATAAGTGCCGAGAAATGGAGATGTTACTAGAGAGTAGCATACAAAGAAAAGGAAGAGAGAATAGGACGATAAATGTTTGATAGGAAAGAAGGAGAAAAGCACACCAGGGCATCCACCAATCATTCCCCCTTCAGCAATTTATACCCTCAAAAGTAGGCAGAAGTTCTGAAGTTTGCTTGCCTGAAAGAGCTCAAGCTCCTTCCGTTGGTAGAAGAGACCAAATTGTTCTTTCTTACGATAAAGAAATACTGTCTTCCCCACGAAAACAGTAAGGGAGCAAAGTTATTTTTCTCTCATTTTTAACACTGTAACCAATAAGGAAATGAACCACACAGTACAGAGCCATATTGAAAACCTTAAAAGGATATGTGCAGTAGGCCGACTTCTGGCAGTCAATGCCGGAATCTGCACGGCAGAGCAATCCCTGGCTGGCAAGCTGACAGTTGACACAGCATTCATGATTGCCTGGGCTGTACAGAGAGAAAAAAAATCAACTCAATTTACATCCGTTTGCTTTCTTCTTCTTCCTCTTCTACTTCTTTTTTCTGCTTCTTCTTTTTCTTCTATGTCCTTGAAAATCAAAATATTCAAATTAATTAAGAATTCAATTCTAAAGAATACAAAAATTTTCAATCTGCAACTTACAAATATCAAAAGTATAATTAAAAAAACAAAACAAAACTAAGCACTGTCAGTGTTCATTTTAAAAAATATCAACACACATATTAAATACAATCAAACCAGCAAGACAGACATCTGCTTAAAGGTAAAAAACCTGTCATAGTTGGAATTCTTTTTTCGTTCCATTGCAAATCATGTATAGACCAGTTCACATGACCACATGTGTGTACCGGTACTTCAAACACATGATCAAACCTGCAGAAGGCTGGGAAATAAGAAGGGAGCTAAGACAGACTCAGCACTAGAATTTGTTGTACAAGTCAGGCAGTTCACTACTGCACACAGAGGGCACAAGTTTGATTCCTGATATGAAAAGTTCGTTGTTGTTGTTGGGTTGTTGTTGTTTTTTTTTGGGGGGGGGGTGAGTATCTCCGTCTGTTCCTTTTCTCAGCTTCATCCTTATCCCGGGCAGCCTCGAAAGCTGACAGACATGCAATATGGCTCTGTGATTTAGATTATTTAGGAGGCAGGGTTGCCTGCCATGGTAAACCTTAACCGATAGATCTGTGGGATTCATCATTTCAGCTGACAGATGGAGGTATTCCCACCAAAAACCCCCCCCACAAAACCCCCCCCATCCTTTCCCACTTGGGAATCGACCTCACATCCTAAGTGTGCAACAACAAAGAGTCTATACATTACACAGCAGATGAAGTTTAAGTGACTATGAGGTTATATAATCATGGATTGGACATTATTAAGAATACCTGCAGGTAGATGTACGTGTCAGGGTACAGTCATTGTTGCAACAAGGATCAAGGTTAAGTCTTCCCAGGAAGCCAGCATCACACTCCTCCCCGGAGTCAATTTTTCCGTTCCCACAGATCAAACTCTCATCAGTGGCTCGAGCTGAGAAAAGAAACAGAATGAAATGATGAAGCCTGTTATCACATCATGCATGTTTCAATAACTGCTATTGGTTGCACTTTTTACAACTTTTTTGAGGGAGTAGAAAGCCCTTGTGGACTCTATTGGGTCATTTTTAAGATAGAGCTCTCAGAGGTAAAAATCAATTTAAAAAAAAAAAAAAAGGAACAAGGAAGGAAGGAGAAAGGAAGGAAAAGGGAGGGAAGAAAAGAGGTGGTACAAGGATGTCAGAAGGGAGAGGAATAGAGAGAAGAAAGAAAAATGAAGGCAAAACGTAAGAAGAAAGAGAGAAAACAGAAAGGAGGGAGGAAGGAAGAAATAAAGGAGGTAGGAGGATAGGAAGAAGGAAACAAGAAAGAAAAATGAAGAAAAAAAGGAGAGAGCAAGGAGGGAAGAAGGAAATGAGGAGGAAAAAGGGAAAAAAGCAGGTATAGCATTCTAAAGTAAACAAGACACAGGACACTGAAGTATGTGCATCATTCTGATCATTGGAGAGGTAGCAAGCTCTAAGGACAAAATCTTTTTTCTGAAAGAAACCTCGACCCCAATCAGTAACATGATGGAAAAATAATTTCAAGAATTGTAACAAGTTAACCTGATCAATCCTTCTTCATCCACAAATATCACTTAAACTTCTGAATGGGGCATTGTAACAGATCACTGTTAAAAAATCGTATGTATCACGATATGGTGGAATCAGGCACTCGTCAATTTTTGGGCATGTGGAGCTGCTGGTATCATCTTAAAGTTTGTTCATTTGTCTTAAAAAAAAAAAAAATACTAATCACTAATCTATTATGAGTAGAAATCGCAATATTTGCCATTGAAGGAGGTGGTGGCCAGCTGTTTTCAGGGGTAAAATTAGTGAGATAATGGCCGCCAAAGTTGCGCGACTTCCAAAGCATGAAAGTCCTTGGAAACAGCAAATTTACATTTTTTGTACCTTAAATCAACGTTTTTCCAGTAAAATCCACACAGAAATGCGTTTTTAAATGGATCTTAAAGGCCTTGAGCCAACAAATAAAAATTCAATATAAATTGCCAATTGGGCAGAAAAATGCCAGTTTCTTCAATTTCATCATTTTGACGAGTGTCTGATTTCACTACAATGCCTCACATATATTCCTGAAATACATTCCAAAGCAAAAACACAAAAGGCAAATCCAATTATTCTGAGATTGTAACCCTTGCAGCACCCAGCCATTACATTTTCCTCTGGCCCAAGTAACAATGAAGTCCTCAGCTCCTCAGGCCCCTCTACTCTAAAAAGACTGATAATATTTTCTCAAAATTTGCAGTAAATAGCACATACCTGTGAAGCAACCTTGACCTTTAGTCAACAGTACACGGCCGATGGCATTGCGACTGCATGTAGAGAAGAGCTGTGAAAACCCAGAAAAAAAGCACACAAAATTGTTAAAAAAAAGGGCTTTCAAGTCTTTTAGGCTTTCCAATTGTCCTCATCTCACGGTAAAGACAAAAGACCCTAAAAATCATAAGAGTGGAATTGATTCACGACTTCTCCATGTTGGAAGTTGCACCCTCTAGAATGGTACTTTACCAACTTCCATTAGTTCACACCATTGGAAGTGGATACAAGACAATCACAATGGACAAAAAGAAGTACCGGTAATGATAGCATTTGAGTATCTTCCACATTGCTACACTCTTGGTCAGCCATGAGAGTAAGATGTTTTAATGAAGTCAGGGTGTCTTTTACTAAAGGGGATAAAAATTATAAATTATCATTTCACCATCTCTACTTTTGTAAGGAAGTAAGGCTAAACTTTAAATCCTCATGGTGGAAATCACTCAGATTTAAAAAAAAAGGAAACCGTCAACAAAAAAAGGTAAGAATAACCCCACACTACAAAAAGTTGTTAGAAAAGCAAGATATCAAGTTCTACATAGACTTGATGAATGACTGTTTAATGCCAAACATGGACTAAATTCTTAGAGTGCAGTTGTAGACTGCGAAGTGCAATTTCACAGCCACATTACTTACAAAATTGTTGGAGTCGTAGCCACTGACAGAAATCGCATACATGATGTATTTTCCATTCCCAAAGATATCAGAGGGGGAGCAGCTACCAGAGGAAGGGTCATGGTTTGAGCCCCAGTTGTGACCTGTGTGAATAGACAGAAAAACTTGTACAATGCTTAGAGTATACATAAGGGATAAACACCTACAATGTCTTTAGTTTTAGTAGAGGTTTTATGGCACTCGCAACTGCATAAGGTCACATGAGCGCCATTACAATGTCTATTCAGCACAACAGAAGTAAGCAAATGCTGAAATACAAGCTCCTTTGTCTCAGAGTCCCATATCTTTTCAGTATAGAAAAAGTTTTACAGTACTCACAACTGCACAAGTTAGGTCAAAGGAGTGCAAACAACACAAATTGGTTGTGTTCACAGCACAGCTTTGAACCCATGAACATATTTTTGCGAGTCTGAGAGCCTAACAACTAAGCCACCGACACCACTCATAGTAGTACAGTACCCTTCTACATCTGATGCTACGTGTTGTCAAATCCTGCTTATATGAAAAAATCAAGATAAGTGTACCATACATACTCAGTCATAGCACAGCCTTGTGTATAATACTGGCGGTACGTATGAAGAGATGATTTTAACAAAACTGATGAACCTTTATCAAATCACAAATCTAAAAAAGATTTACAGCATTTTAAACACCTTCTTTTCACCCAATTTAATGTGGCACAGTGGCAGATACATACCTCTAAGAACCAATAAAATGAAGAAAGACACAACAGAAGTTTCATAACATCTATAATAAGGGTGCTGTTGTTAAGATAAATATTAATGTGTATTTTTTATTTCTGCACACAATATATTATTCAAATTTATCAACTTAACTTTTAAGACCTGAGAATCGATGTCAGCTCTAATTTTCTTTTCATATTGAATTTTTAATGAAGTAATATAATAATGTAAAATCTTTGTATTTCTCTCTATGTTTTTGCATGTCCTGTATAGCCACAGAAAAATTGCCCTCTCGAACAATAAAGTATTATCTTTTCTTATGTTATCTTATTGAGTCACGCTATAAAACAGGGTTAATTTCTGACATGCTAGAAGAGGCTCAACATGTGGGAAATTAAGTACTTGTCGGCTTAAAGTCAGCCTCAGGCCCTTTTCTCTCCTTCTTTTTTCTGGCCCCAATGTGTTGAAATGCCAAATTAGTAGATGGAAAACCATCCATCAGCTGCCAAATGTTCAGAATATTGTTAACTGTACTATGGGAAATCCTATACACCATTATTTCACCTCTGTAGTTCCTGATCCTGGTTGTACGTCGCATGTATTATATGCAGCACACATTTTTGAAACTCACATTTTTTTGTTTTTCAAATCACTTGTATTATCGGTGAGTACATATGGTAGGTAAAATGACAAAGACAGACCTGAAGACGGCAATGAAAACCCTTGATACTCTCAGCAAGAGTGGTCCAGGATGGAAAATAATTCCCATAAAATATACAGTGATCTTCTCATTTGTAAATAGACACAAGAAATCTGAATATAAGGACACTGCTATACATTGCAACACTTAAATTCAGGATCTACAAGAGAAGTAGCATTAACGTTTAGCTATTAAAAAAATCTATACTAAACCAAAATCGTTTTACTTACCCAGTTCTATAATCCACAGCAAAAGAAGACAAAAGAGACACCAATATAGTCAGCGCAGAATGGATTGATGGGGAAAAAAACATGACAACAATCGATCAAGAAAATTTTCAAATCAATTCAACCTCAGACATAAAAATTCTTACAGTTGACAATTCACAGAGATATATTGTCTAGTGGTCTTCGAGCCCATAATTATTTTCTTGTGGTGATACGTATAACCAAAGTAATTATTTTTGGGTTTTTTAACCGGATAAACAGACAGTCTTCATGGTTATAATTGTTAAGGGTAGCGTTCAGCAAGTCAACACACAAAAAAATTAACAACAATGCAAGGAATAGACTAGGATTGAAGTAGCAAACTATTGCTGTCCAACTTTAATCATATATCCGCCACATTTAGTCTCAACAAAGTTAACTTTCCAGTAAGATTTAAAGAGTTCATCTTTCAAGTACAGAACTGCTACAGGAAGTTTGCCATAAATTGACACTAAACAAAAGGCTAAAATGTTATCTCTCAATCAAGACCATTCCTAAATTGGAACAAGCATAAACAGGTAAATGACAAAAGTGCAAAGAAATGGGAAATTAGAGGTCAAACCTCCTGCAGGTTGTTAATGAGTCCTGAGACCAGTTATAAACAACTACTATGTTGTCTTGGCTACTTACCATGAGCAGTGACCAGGTCTGATTGCTGAAGCAGCACTGTTTCTCCGTAACCATTTCGTGTGCTTGTGAATCCTGTGTTTTCACTGGCGCGAGCTTGCAGCGATCTGATGTAAGACTCTATGAACAGTGGAGAAAAATGAAACATTGAGAAACACAGGGAAAATATCTGTAACATGTTGTAATAACACAGTGTATTTTTACAAAGAGAGAGCTCAAAATGCTTGATAACTAAAAATGGACACAATTCTTGTTCTATGGTAAAATGTGAGAAATGTAAGCAACCCCTCCATCTCCCCATCCCTCCCTTCAAACCTCCTTTTCCCCAATCCTCTCTCTTCTTGCAACTGTCTCTCTCATCCCATCACTGTATCCCTCTTATTCACTACAAGCACGTATTTCACAGACTGATGCATAAATAAAAACGTGTGTCATTTTACAAAACACTAAACGCCAATTTCTGTAAGGTAATGGTTAGGCACTTTGCCATCGCACACAGAAGACCCGAATTTGATTCTCATGAGAGGGGAAATGTTATAGAGTATTTCAGTCTTTCTGTTGAGATGTTGTATCCCACTCAGCCAAGACTGGCCCTGACAGACAGGGCCAATCCTGACAATCAAGGGGAAATGGAAATTATAGAGAAGTAAGTTTTTTTAAATCTGTCAGTTTGGTGTCAAGTTCAGGTTCACTGTTTCCCCTTTTGTACTGTTAATTTATCCCTTTTCTGACCTTTGGCAATTTTTAAACTATTTAAAAACCTGTCAGACAGCTTATCCAATTTTCTTTCACATGATATATGATACTTGTGTATTTACTTAAAAAATTAATTTGAAATTTGAAAACTTGTACAGTTACCCTAAATAGCTCTTAACCCTTTCATTATGGGTTGTTGATACAACCCTGTCCTGTCTTGAAAAAACTTTTCAGTCACAAGATGGTTAAAATGTTTAGTGTTCCCTGTAAATTTTGTTTTTTGTTAACTATGCAGATTCCTAACTACATCCATATCCCTGATATGACCTTTATCATGTTGCTTTCTAAAAGTATGTCTCAGTTCGCTCTACAAGTATAGTAATAATAATAATAATAATAATAGATGGCATTTGTATAGTGCAAATTCCTTCTCAGCAGCAAGCTCTATGCTCTTTGCAATCTATACTATTACCTTAGCTGACCTGATAGCATTCTGAAACAATCTTAATTTCCTACGAAACATACAGTGCAAGCTGTCATTTATAAGCGCTAAAACATTAACATACTGGGAAGATCTTTCGTTGTCTATGGCGGGGTACCCATTCGCACCTGAGTGAGGAGAGGAGAATTTGTGTACGAAGCCTTTCCCAAGGACACAACATCCAGCATGAGGCTCGAACCCCATAAACTCACAACCTCATGATTACGAGTCCGGTAGCATAAACCACTTGACTATCAACGCCACAACGTACGTCTAAGTTAGCTCTACAAGTGTGTCTTAGTTCGCGTGTTACCTGGAGAGCATATGCCGCCAATGTCCTCGTTCCTGTCTGATGCAATGTACGCCATGCCCAGAGTGTTTCCTTGAAATGACTGGTGAGTGAACAAATGTGCCACACAGTATGACTTGAACGTCAGGTCTGTGCTGAAGGTCTGAGGAGAAGTGAAACGGATCAAGAACATTCGCAATGTTCAAAATTACACACACGCACACATGTCCCCATATAGAGATACTCATACACGCACGCACACACATATATATATAGATATATATTTATCAACCCTTCTCAAAAAGTTGGCCAAAATAATTTGAAAGAAACCTAAATTTTAACTGATCAATTTCTAAGCTTTTTTTAACATAACACAATGCCGGCAAATGAAAGATTTACTGTACCACACACAATATGATCAATGATTGAATAAATCTGTTCAGTACAAGTGGTAAACAAGTTGTTTTATGGTATAATGAAACTTAAAAGATACAAGTTTAATTGAAGCATCTTCAAAAGAGTAAAATATATTCACTTTATGAAACTACTTATCTTTATCATCTAAGAAAAAACTTTGTACCTGCAGTAAAGTCTGAGCCTCCCAACTGCCCGTATCTTTGTTAAAACCTATTGTAGGAGCTTCAAAGATTCTCATCTGGAATTATGAGAAGAAAAATCATAAAATGAACAAATGAATGAAAAGTTGCACTCATAAAATCAAACAATTTCATTAAAATTTACCATCCTATTATTCTTATTCAACGCCTGGTTACTAGCTTTGAAGTACCAAGTCCAAAGCTCTATGTTTCCCTAAAATTTTACACAATGAGCCGACAATGCACACATTCTGTTGAAACTGTTCCACTGTCTCTTCCCCCTCCCCTTTGAATTTCACTTCCAAAATGAGCAAAGCAAAGTATTAAAAAACTAAACAAACAAAAAGAGAGTTATTCCTCTCAATTTCACTTTCAAAATGAGCAAACCTAAGTACCTAAACTTAAACAAACAAAAATAAAAAGTTAAAATGAAGATATATAATAAATAAAGTCTGTATACAGATGAGAAACAAGTCCGTATTGTCATGAAGATTAAAGAGGTTTGTAGAGCTACAGTATGTCTCCGTCACATAAATGGAACCTTACCTCAGCGATTTCAAAGCCCATGCCTGTGTAGGGAACTCCGTTGACATTGAATTCAGTTCTTCGGAAGATATTGTCAACTCTGTCCATCACACCGGCCTAGAGGAAATAAGTCAATTGATTTAGGAGTTTCAGATCCCAATCCAAACATTTCAGATCATTTAGGGTATGAGACACAATCATGAATAATGTACAGAAAAGTAGGAAGACATGGAGTGATATCAAGAGGCCATCCCAGGATAAGGAGAGGTGGAAAGTGTTTGTTCGTGGCCTATACCCTGATGCAGGGTGAGACAGGCAGTGATAATTATGTTGACACAACACTGTAATACAGTCAACATTGTCCAAGATGGAAACCCATCATTGCTGAGGAGAAAAGTGTTCGTTTTGGACAGGTCACCTTACACAGAGCCATTGTAATGTAAACAAATATACACGGGGGGGGGGATGGTTAGTGGCCGTTTATACGAACGATTGTCTTAAGCAGTAGGCCGTTCGAACATGTTCATGGGTCTCAACTCAGAATTTTTAAAAAGGAGGAACTTTCCACGTGATCGTGACATAAGCCCATTTTCGCGAGACACCCACTATTATTATACTGTGGGACCCTAGAATGTTGAAATAAAAACCATCAATTTATCAAAGCAAGGTTATTTCATACCAGTTTGAGGGTTTGGAAGATAATTTCAAGTAAGAGTCACTTACCAAATATTTACAATCTTGATGACGTACAGAAAGTGGAGGCGCACTGTGGTCTTGTGCGACTTATTTATATTTTACCTTCATCATATTCGCCTGCATATATAAACTATATAAAAATGAATCTTGTTTTGAGCCTGGGAAAAGGCCTAGAACCAGAATATCGACTGTTATGAACCAGTCTGGGTGTAATGATTCATATAATAAACGTGAAAAACAAAATTAGTGCTCAAACTCAAAAGTAGAGTAATAACTTGAATAGCTCAAGTAAACCTATTCAGTGTGAGATGTGTAAAAACTGTGGGAGGGCAAGATGCAGTGACACTGAAAATATGCGAATCTTGAACAAAAAGCTAAAATATAGAGACATAATTTACTCTCACCCATCCAATGAAACGCGAACACTTAGGCCCCTGCCCTAAGTTCATTAACACGCTTACAAGTAGTTATGACGGATCCCGCTTATACACAAGGCATGCACAAACGCGCACTTTACTTTGCAGAGAGCTGTAGAAGTAATCAAAATTCTAAATATTAAAATTTGCTTCCAATTTCTTTTCTTTTTTTGTCCTCTGGTGTTGCGTCCAGCCCTCCCCCCATCCTCGAGTGTATCTTTAAAAAAAAATCAATAATCTCCCCCCATTCCCGAGTCCTGTACTTCACAGCGCTCAGAACGCGCGCAGGTTCATTGACCGGTCACAATGACGAGCCCGACAAGACGCTTGTATTACTTTCTTTTTTTGCCCCCACAAGCAACAGCACAGTGACGTACATTATTTTCATGGCGACACCACGTTTGTAATGCAGAACCTGCATGTTACAAATGTTGCGTATTTAGACTTTTACAGACAAATTTCTGAGATCTTGATTTTCCGGTCGAGCCTCGGTGTCACACACAATTCCGCTTGCCGCCATAGCCTCCTGTTCGCGTGAAACGTACTCTCAGACCGGGAAAAGCCGAATTAATATCACAATCGCGACCGGCAAAAATGAACTTAAAGACGCTATCGGATTTGGTTTTCAAATAATATTCGAGATCTTTTATGTATTTTCCCGCGTCTCGGCGATTTTTTTCAAATTCTCGGGTAATTCCCGAGGCCTGGCAGTCACTCTGCTTCCAGCAACTCTCTTTCTGATTGACCCGCTGTCGCGGTAGCAGAGTTTAGAGGAGGAAATGGCGGTAGCGGAAATCCGCTAAATAGCGGAATATTGAGACCCATGCATGTTAGACTGTAATTACCATTATCCACATAACAGTGATGAAAATGTCCTTTACTGTAAAAAATGTCCATGCATAATTATAATTTCGGTAAAAGTTTAAAACGTTTTTGTTCTACCAAAATCAGTGCTTAAACACTCCATGAAAGAAGAACAGTAAGCAGCAAGAAGTGGTGAAAACAATATTAACATTTAAAAAGAACAAAACAAAAGCCTTTTGTTTTAGAAAGGTCTTAAGATGACACAACTTTGTATCTTTTTAATTTTAAAGAATCAATTTTCATGCAAGAGCTAAATATAAATAAATATGGCAAATCACAGAAGCAATAGCACTAAAGAGTGACTCACAATATGTGTTCAGTAACTGGTATTCAAACTTATACCTAAACACTGTAAAACTCTATTGGGGATCTTACTTTTTTGTTCCTCTACAAGATGTCAGGCTTATTCTCTCTTTTTTTTTTTTTTAAAAAGGAACCTAACTTTTTCAAAGAGATCTATTTGTCTTATGAGAACAAAACGGTTTTTTGGCTTTCAGGTAGCCAAAAATGATTTTTTGTGAAACTCTAAGACTATAATGATAAAGAGTTTCGATTCCATTTCTGCTATGATGATATACATTATTACAAAATTCTACCCATGCTCTTAAACTTTCCGCCAGCCTAGGTGTCTTTCATGTGTGCACAATGCACAACACTATATCTCTAACAAAACCTAACACACATATCTGAAAAGACTTTATGCTCAACAAATCTACCCTGGTAGGATCATGTTTGTGAAAAGGGTCACAGTTCAAACATTCCAGTTCTAAGAAAAAAACTGAACCAGATACTCGGACCCAAGGCACACAGATGACCCTATTCATCAAGACTACTTCATCATTATCATCACTGCCTTTTTCCCCCTGCATCAGGGTAAAGGCCACACACACTTTCCATCTCTCCCTATCCTTGGCCAGCCATCGATGTTATTCCACGCTGTCCCACTTTTCTGTACATCAATTTCTGTGACTCTACTCCAGGTTCTACACAGTCTTCCCCTTGATCTTTTACTTTCAAGACTACTTAGCATAAGATAATTGTCACAGGGATGGTTGGTGGATGCTCTGGTCTGGTTTCCTCCTTCTACTTCTTTTCACTTTTGCTGTCCCCCTAATCTTCCTTGAGCAAAATGAGACTATTAGAAAGCAGACTCAAAGTAGACTACAGCTCAGCATCATCTGTTCATCAAAAAATTGATCAACTAAATATCCACAGCAGCCAAGCTAAAGCATACGATCTCTCAATAGCAGACCAAAAAATAATTTAAAACACCAGAACAAAACAAACAAGGCTTACAAGATGCAAAGCCGTATCATAAACGTCTGATTTGCCAATTTCACGGAAGAACTTGTAGTCTGCTACAGCCACAATGCGGCAAGTGTCCCACGTCGGAACAGTAGCTCGTTTCTTTCGCCCAGAATGATGATCTTTAAGCAAGTAGTGACACAAGCAAAAACAAGGTGAAACAAAAGACAAAGTGAAACACACATCATTGCAATACTTCATGGTATTGGTCTCTATTAGTCTAAAAAAAATATGACTGTATCATATGAGTCAGCAATAACTTCAGATTCCGTCACGTTCATAAAGTGATGAAACATCGCAATACATGAGCAACAAATTGCATTCAAATTCGGCCAAAAAACTAGCAAGGCGGAAAAAAACAAAACAAACACTTAGAGGAAACTAACTAATCTGACATTCAACAAAACACTGAAAAAGAATTAATCTGACACATACAAGCATTGTGATGAATATCTACTTATAAATTGTATAAAACAAAGTAACGAAAGTTTCAAATACACCATATATCGAATATGTAAATTGAAATAAAAAATTAGGTAAAAATAAGCTTGAAGGTATCATGAAATTGTGAATAGAAGTTTCGTTAATTGGTTAAAATTGAAAAGTTGAATAGCAATGAACTTCCATTTCACCTTGAACAATTTTATCAACCACTATCTCCTCTTTGTCGGCCACAGGATCAGCTGAGAAACCATCAGTGTTCCCACAGAAACGGCCTCTGAAAAGAATAAGTAACGAAAATGTTTATACGTCTATCTCAGCACGCCAAGGCTATTTCAGGCTGAACATAATATACTCTTAAAGAATTGAAAATCATAGTATATCTCTAGATCATGCAGACATTTATGTAACTGATATAAAATAATAATAATAATAAATATAATAATAATAATAATAATAATAATAATAATAACACATGGCATTTATATAGCCCTCAACACTGACTCAAGCACACAGGATCCGAGTGCTTTACAATAAAACAGTAACATACCATATAATCTGTACATTGCATTCTGACCTAAATATTTATCTTATTAATTTAAAGGCACAGATTTTTTTAGTAGAGGTTTTACGGTGTTCGCAACTGCATAAGGTCATATGAGCCCCAAGGGGCATATGTCAACAGAGAAGTCCTTACAGGAAATCAGACGTACTTTCCTCATCTCTCTAGCTTCAACAGCACAAAGGTTGCTTCGACTATCAAGGCACCCCGGAAATAGCGGGTCACAAGAGGGTGACAAACAAACAAAAGAAGTAGAGGAAAAATGACGGTAGTAAGGATTAGGAAAGAAAAAGCAGCAGTTCCCTGTTGCAGTTCAGGCACAGTTATGAGCATGACATTGATGAATCAGCCCATTTACAATTCTTCTGTGCATAAGAACTTGAGATGTTAATGTTCCTGCCAGTGGGAAATGCCTAAAGACACTTCAGTCAGTAGCACCACCTGAGGGGGTAAGCACAGATTTAACACTTCAAATATGTAAGCAGATAATGTAAACCAAGCTGACTACACGCAGTTGCACAACACACACAATTTTCACAATAAAAGTTTCAATGAAAACAAACCAGAAAAAAGGCAAAAAACCAAAAACAACACATAATACAGATTTAAAAATACATGCTACAGCCAAAGATATCCATACAAAGAAAGAAACCTTTATTACAAGCCCCTCCCCTAGGTATACATTCAGGGAGATGAAGCAAAGCGTCGTAGACAATTTTCAACATTTTTTAAAGTGAGACAGTGTGAGGAAATCAGGCGCTCGTCAAAATAACTGAATAACAGAAACCATATTTTTTCCACTCAATTTGCAATTTTTATCGAATTTTGGGTTTTTTTTTGTTCAACACCATTTATTGCCAAAAAAGCACATTTCAGAAAGTTCATTATAGGAGCAAAAATTTTTATTTTGTTGTTTCCAAGGACTTTCAAGCTTTGGCAGTCACCCAACCCCGGAAATAGCAGTTCACAAGAGAGTGACAAACATACAAAAGAAGTAGAGGAAAATGACGATAATAAGGATATGCATCTGCAGAAGAAAATATTTCTTAAACAGAAATAGAAGAGAAAAGGATGATGTGTGGTTTCTGCTATGGCTACCGAGACCAATTCTGGCAGAGAAGAGTTTGCCATACTTTGACGACTTAAAAGCTTCCTTTCCCCTTGTGGATGTGCGCAGTTTGCGAACTTTTCTCTTTGCTTCAGAATTTTTAACTCATGAAGCCTCATTCAATTTTCTGCAACAATCAATATTATGAGAAAAAACAATACTACAAACCCGTCATTGTCCTTGTTCTCTTTGTTCCACTTCATATCAGCATTGCGGTAGACAATCATTTGTTCAGAAATGGGCACTGACGGAATATGCCGGGCAGCATCCTGAAGTAGTAAATAGGTAATTTTCATGCATGCATGTTTACTTCGATAGTCTAGAGCAGTAGTTCTTAACCTTGATGGAGGTATTGAACTCTGCAAGTTTCATAGGTGCATTCAACAAAACTTTTCACTTCAAGTTTCATATGTGCATTCAACAAAACCTTTCACTTCCAGTGGAGTGATCGGAACGGGCACACACATACACAATGTGTGGAGCTAGACCTCCCCCAAACCCCAGACACCTGAGATTGACTCACTGAAAAATAGGGTTCCATTGCACCCAGGTTAAGAACCCTGGTGTACAGAATGGGTCATACAAAACACTTTTCATTTTCATTCGGACCTTATAAGACTGCTTCGTACAATACCC
Source organism: Aplysia californica (assembly GCF_000002075.1). Taxonomy (NCBI): domain Eukaryota; kingdom Metazoa; phylum Mollusca; class Gastropoda; order Aplysiida; family Aplysiidae; genus Aplysia; species Aplysia californica. The sequence continues at coordinate 1,348,193 of NW_004797398.1, forward strand.
TTTGGCACATAATAAATAGTTTGGTAAATGTGGGTGCAATGTTGCTTTCTATGGATAAAATTCTCATTTCACAAAATTATTTGAAAGAACTGTCCTAGAGTGTACAGAGCAATGGAAAATCCTCGGACAATCATCAAGTGCAAGTGGCACTACTGGAGACATGAAAGAGACTCACCTACGCTGTGAGTAAAAAAGCGCGATACTTTCTTCAACAAAATATATCCAAAAAGATTACATTGCGAAAGGGAGGAGTTCCGTGACGAGTGACCACTATGAAATACAGTCTAGAAGAGAGGGTAGTAATTGGGTCAATTGTTAAGATTAGGATTAGGGCGTTAAGGGTAGGGGTAGGGATAGGGGTAGGGGTAGGGGTAAAAGGTCTCCTTTATTGTGTTTGTTGGGGTGGTCGCTCATTACGGAAGTCCTTCCTTCCAAAATCATTCGAGAAAAAGCATTAGCTTCCTTCTTTAAAAAGAAAAAAAAAGACAACAAAAAACTAACAAACAAAAACAACACATTAAAACCTGTGAAGGCCAGTACATAAATAAAAGCCACTCACCTCAATGCCATACATCTGTCCTTTGTAAAAGAGGGAGCCTGTGAAAATGTCTCCCTTAAATGTCCCTCTTATTTCAGATTGCGGGTCCCCTGAAAGGAAATAACATCGGATAAAATTTATTAATAAAATACTGATCAATGCATGCTAGGGGTGATTAACACTTACAGTACCATTGCTAGGCCGTAGTATTCCCTTGCTACCGCTAGCGACTTTAGGCACACTAAACATAATTAAACAACCTATGGATGCACTGCACTGAAGTAAATTCCAAAGGAAGTCACTCTGTATGATAGCTGAATGGTTGATGAACCTATATGATTTTTAAAGAGTGTTTCTTGGGCTGCCAAGGTTTCTTTAATCTAAAAAAAATTCTACCACGGCTTCAGCGTCCTAAACTGGTGCGGTACCTCAGGGTTTTTCACTATATGATATATGAACCTTCGGTACTGTAAGTGTTAAGGAGTAATGAGATATTCAACATATACAAATATGATTAAGTCACTTTTAGAGCTATTAAAGACATTGAAAAGGCTAATCGCCTTTAAATACAATTACAACCAAGAGATGTCATATTATGGTCAAATTTAGCAAAAGCATAATAACAATTGCATTCATATAGCGTACATCCACACTCACCAGCATACTTTATGCCCTTTACTACTATCAAAGCAAAAAGATATATATCTGAAACTTTCCAGAAAAGCTTTAAAACCTTCACATTCAAGACCTGCTTAACCCATTGCTCAGTAGGTTGCTAAAAATAGAAAGTGGTATTTTTAGTACTTTCTTGGACGATTTCCACAACACTAACATAGGATTCCAGAGAAAATTGCAGTAGTTTTGTTAAACGATTCATTTGGCTGCCTCTAAAAACCAAAAGTTGTATCTTTATCCATTTCACTAGTTAACACTTTGTGATTAGCCTGGACAACTTCACTTTGCTTCGATAGAATGGAGAAAATAATTGTCAACAATTTTCAAATAAGTGGGAGCAGCCGGGTTGATATATGGAAGGGGTCACAGCCAGGGATATACTTTTATCTTAATCTGTTTAAGCTTTCATTCTTTTCAGAAGTCACTTTTGTTTCAGTTTTCAGTTTTCTCATTCTCATATTTGACTGACTGATGTGACAAAATTGAAGGAGCCACAATACTCAGCTAAGATCGGACATTTTTTTAATCACTATTGATCACAACTATGTTGTTCTTGCTTCCAAAGCTGGATAAGGAAATTCACTTTCTTGTGTTCTACAGTGATTAACACTCCTTTTAAAACTCTCTCATTCATGTCTTTCTTTCTCGTGCAAAATTAAAAGCCTCCGACTAGAGTGTGGTCTGAAATATTTTTATGGCCCTTCCAGGAATATTCTCCTCTGTCCGAGATCTAGGTAGGAGACCAAAAGCTTCACCTTCAAAATGACTCACAATGTTCAGTATTGCCTTAACACTTTGCAGTCACACAGCCAGCTGTACAAAATACTCCATCTGGTCACCTAGCTAGGAGAGTGACTGCAACAGACTTCTCAGGCCTGGCGCAGAATTGCGCCAGGAGATCGGAACGGATAATTTTCACCGTTGTATTATAGTGCCAAGTGACTGAAAAGTGTTAAGTAATATAAACCATAGAAAACAAAAAAAGTCCTGAAATCATTTACTCAAAAACATTGACAATAAATAACAATAACAATAAAGCAATAATAATATGTAATAATAGTGAGTATAATAATAATTATTAAACTATAATAACAATAACAATAATAAATAGCAGGAGAAGTAAAAACCTGTTATATTTTTGCACTGTGGCTTATCATCCACGCTTTTACCACACACAAAATCCCTTTACTGCTTGTATGAGTACTGGTTCACAACATACAATGTAAAGAAAGTACATACGCACACGATTTCCAACTCTTTCTTGACATTACTTAAAGGAAATCAGTAGGTTTATTATTAAAAGGCTGTTCAAGTGAGAAGACACAAACAACTGTTTCTTCTCGCATATATCAAGAATAAGTGACCCATTGCATAATGATGATTCCTACTCAGAATTTACGGGACAGAAGCTATAAGTTGCAGAAATGATTCTAAAAAAACATTCTATTCAGCACACTGAGTTGTCATTGGAGTTGTACACAAAGGGACAGGATGAGCACGTAAGGAGAGAGACAACATTTTAAATTTCACTTACCATCACAAGATCCTACATAGACCTGATCATGCCGAAAGCCAAACTCGCGGGGCACCCCATCTGCTCCATACACTTTGAGCTTGAATTTCGGCGAGAAAAAGCCTGTTCGAGGAGTCATGTGGCAGACAAATGTCCTTCAAATAGAAGAGAGTGTGAAATAGTTTTAGTAAGAGTTTTTCAGCACTATATAATGGCAAGTCAGCACTGCAATGGACACAGCAACAGATACTGGCATTTGTGGTTTGAAGCATTTAGCGTCTTTTTGCCATCACAAGCAGAAGACTGGAGGTCAATTCCCTTGTGAGGAGAATCATTATCAAGTTTATCCGTCTTGTCTGTGCAAAATTTGTGTCCCTCTTAGTCGTTCAGAGGGGATGTTGTTACATCTCTCTCAGTCCGGCTTGGTCCTGTAGGTTGAAGCCCGCCTCCTAAATGATTCCTAAATTGTATCAATGGGGGTTTAAAAACTCCTCTATATTATATTAAAAAAGCATTTTTTTTCTACAGTAAAAGATACCAACAATGAGGACAACAGTGGCAGAGAAAGAGCAAAGGGGTGTCAAAATTTTAAAACGTGATCTCATGGAACCAATCCACTTAAACAACATATTTTAAACATTTGGCGAAATAGGCCATAATAATATACAAATATTGTTATTAAAAGAGAAATAAAGTAAAGTAATAAACTTGCTCATACGCCATGAAGAAGACTAATTATAAACTTACATGTTGTATGCCGTGAAATGAAACTCTTTTGTCAAGTCATTCATCATATCCTTGCTCTGGTCCACACTTCGGCGAATTCGAGTTTTCACTGACGTCTCACTACCTCTAATGAGCTCATGGTAGCTGACTTTGTCGTGGATATTAGCTGAAGGAATATAAAAAAAGGCACAAAATAATTTCATTATGAAAAAGAAAATAACATTATAACCATTGTTTACACTGTTAGACCCTTAGTCTTTTAATACTAATATAACTGGGACCTAATTCATATTAATTTTATTAAAATAACAACATTAATGATTTTTTACAAAGCACATCCATGCCCTAAAGCATGCTTGTGCTTTACCACTATTTTTACCACAGTAGACCCGAAAACGACTAAGAAACATTCTCAGCTTCCTGTACAGTGCATTCTGTAGATTACACACACTATAAATAATAAACACTAACAAACTGACAAGATCTTTCACAGTCTGTCTATATATAGATAACTGGGTATTTGTTCCCATCTGGGTGAAAATTCACGTAAAGTGCCTTTTCTAAGGACACAAAATCGTCAAGCCCCTGAGAGGATTTGAACCGACGAACTTGCCTTATGGTTGAGAGCCCAAAAGCCTTTAACCTAACCAGTAGACTAAAGCTGACCACTTCACAACAAACTATACTTAGGACTAGATACAAACGGATCATAACAGTGCAGTTCTTTGGTAAAAGTATGGATAAATTTATAATTCCAAATCAATCAGAAATGGTCTTGTGGATTGCAGGAAAAAAACAAGATTTGGCAGTCAGATTTCCCAGATAAATATTGTTTTCTGCAAGTCTATTCACATTCAATAAAGTACTGTTACTTTCTATGTTTGAAAAATTACTCCAGGTGCTTTATTTTCCTTATAAATCCAATTAACTCACTTCAGACGGGTCACACAACAGTTGCGTGACCCCCGCCGCGACGCTCGCGACGGGTCTCACAAGCCCGGCGTGACCAACTTTGGAATTTTTTTTTCGCTCTACAAATCACGCACGGATCGAGAGACCCGCCTCATACCCTTGTTTGGCAAAGCCTGAGCTACTTAGACTTCGTTTCGTATCTCTGGGGCCGGTAGTTTTTAAGTTATTGAAGGTGAAGGGCAGTGACCCCAACTGGGGTTGAACAGACCGGAACTCGCGCTTTGTTTTTTTCTATTCAGCTCATAGTAATCCGACAGTCGCGTCGTAGTAACGGTCGAAGAAGTCGCATGAACAAGAATCACATAATTTCGCCGTTTTTTATACTTCTGTGCGTTTTACTAGTCCTAGTGTCTCAGAATATGATGTGTCTAATAGTTAGGATCCTGGATATGTTCCCGAACACGGCCGGAGTCGTAGTTCTAGGGCTAGATCTAGCACTAGTACCGGTGTTGTTTTTCGCGCAACGAAATCACAACGTCGTGCCGTACATCTGTCTCATGTAATTCAGTGTGTATGGGTCTGAATCAATGCACAAACCAGCTTTTATTTTATATTTTCACCAAACACTCACACATGTATACAAATCAAACCAGAACACTTTGAACTTTTATTTTTGTTGTTGCAGTGAATTTCATTCTACTTGTCACGTCTCTGGAAATTTTTTGGAAAATCAAATTCATGCCAATTTTTAAAAAATCATACAAATTAAAATATTAGACTTAGACAACTTTAGTTTTTTTGTATTAGATTAAGGTTGAATGTTACTTTACTGTGTCAAAAAATGATTACAATAGGGTAATTCTGAGAGTTGTGGTGATTTATTGAAATACCCCCAAAAACGCCAGTCTTCAACGCTTGTGACTGGTGAAAGGGCCCAGTCGCAAGTGAGTTATCCCTGGAAGTGCGCAGGCCCTATAGGGCATAGCCGCGCTAACCGGGAAGCGACAGGCCCTAGGGCCAACCTACTTTGACCGGGAAGCACGCAGGCCCTCTAGTCTACATTATAAAAATTATATATTTAGACCCTGACCCTTTTCGATGGAAAATTTCAGTATTCCTTTATATGGAAAATGACGTAGTAAAATGCAGGTCAAAGTTATAAATTGGGATCAATGACTGTTAGTGATCTTTTGGCCCAGATATCGATTGATAAAGTGGCGTGGTCCAGCTGAGCAACTACACTGCTATGATTGTGTGTTATCGCTTGTTCCACTGTGCTAATGTACTAAAATTATGTGAGTTCATCGCGTTTTGCGCTTTGTTTGTATTTGTTAGATCGCTTATAAATCATTTTTGAATGGCTCATTCTATCAGCTCTGAGAAAAGATATGGATGCCTGTAATTTTATCATCTGTTGAGCCGTAAATGGTCATTTTTCAAGTAGGTATACACGTAACACATCTCTCTAGCTGATTTCCCCCCCCCCCTCCAAACCCTTTAATTTACAACCGATTGGTCGTGGTGGCACAGCATTTGGGCTTCAGGGTCGGTTACTTAAGGTGAAACGCTGCGCGCTTCGTCTTGAGTAACATTATTTTTATACCATGTCATGGGAGAAGTTCCACAGAGGGCCGACACTTACCATGACAAGGGTAATCCTCACCTTCTGCAGTCCCTACAAGTTTGTTTATATATTGGCAGTGAGACCGCACGAGACTTCCAGTAGATGACTCGCGGGAATGCCACATTGTCACGTCCTAACGTCATTTTGACATTTCCCATTTTTAATATTTGCTTTTATAAAATATATAATATAAAGTAACTGTGATTTAAATTCTTGGTAAGATTGAAGAATTCCGGACCAGCGGATTAAGACTGCTTTTGCCTAGATCTCTGTTCTCAACCTTAGGAATTCCTGATTTTCCCCAGTTTTTTATCTCCCTAAATGAAGAATCTCGGACCAGTAACTATTCATTAAGTTTGTCATGGGGGAGAACCCCTTCCTCTTTCCTCGCCCCCCCCCCTCCCCCCCTCCCGTTCTCGCAAAATAATCAAAACTTCATTGGCACATATATTCTCACAGTTTCCCTGGCAAGACAGTCCAAAAATCTCTAGATCTAGCAATCTCGTTGGCCGAACGTAAAAAAAACCCCGTAGTAACTCGTAGGGACCGCAGAAGGGTAATGATTAGATCTACCATGACAAGGTCCACTGAGAAAACTATACAACAAGAGTTGGATTGGGTTAGGGTTAGGGTGTGTGTGTTGTTGGTCGGCCGGCCCTCTTCAATGCTCTTCCCAGTATGGACCATACAATATCATACATCATACTACACACAACATGATGATTATGATGGCTCTTTCTCCCCTTCCTTCTGTTCTGGTTCAAAAGTGGACACTTTTCTCAACACATGTACCTTTTCATAAAAATTATTTATGAGGGACAAATCGTTACGTAAGTAACTGAAGAATGCACACACAGACTTTGGTCACTCGAAATTTGGAATGGTTGATTTGGTGGAACTCCTTCCGCCCTCGGAGATCATTTTTAAAACTTCGCCCGAGTTTAGAGACTGATTTTGAGTTAGATTATTTACCTTCACACGCAAGAACATCGATCAAAGTAAGATAGGCTATTGTAATAAAAAATATTTTCGCAAACAGAAACATTTTTCAACTGTTCTGAAACAGAAGATTATGTCTACTCTAGGCCTAGCACAATCCTCGTTGAACGTTGAGCGCTCTGCTCCCTTCTCGTATTCCTTTCCGGTCGGTCCCTATGGGATTGGCGTTGCTCGCTGACAACAAATAAAAACTGAACCTGTCAAACCCCTTGCCATTTCCGGTTATATTGTAGTTGTTGCAGTTGTAAAATTTATAAATTGGGAGAGAGAGAGAGAGAGAGAGAGAGAGAGAGAGAGAGAGAGAGAGAGAGAGAGAGACTAAAGTACCACGTAGGCCTAAAGTCTTTTTTTTTGTAAGCGTTTTACAGCGTTCGCAACTGAGGTCATATGAGCGCGCGGGACACATTATCAAACATCTCCCAGTTGGTAGGGAATTTTGAATTTTGCCCGGGTGGCGGCCCAAGCTTACTCTTATTGATTTTAGACCACCAAGGGATCTTTAACGTGTGCAACTTACACACGGAACCTCCGATACTTTTCGCGCTTGTCCGAGAAGACTAGGTGTAGATCTTTTGTCGCCAAAAGTCTAACGAGTTGGGTGGAAGAGCTTTTATCTTCATGTGCCCCCAAAATTAGGCCTAATTAACTTCTTCTCAAAATATGCGTATCGCAACATGAGTGTGTGTGTGTGTGTGTGAGAGAGAGAGAGAGAGAGAGAGAGAGAGAGAGAGAGAGAGAGAGAGAGGCAGAGAGAGAGAGGGGGGGGGAGGGCGGACGGGAGGAGGGGTGGTGGAAAGAGAGAGAGTTTAAGAAAAGTCTTAAAGACACGTCATTATGTTAAACACTTCCTCTGCTTGCGGGCTAAACTACTCAATACAAGTTAGGGACCACAATTTCACAATAGTATGTGTGACAAACAAGTATTGAGAAGTTAGGTGAGTGAGTTGTTTCCATTGCAAGGAAGGGTCATCGATGTTTACAATGATGAACCGATTTGACACATGTCGTTTAATCTAGCTACGCTGTTTAGACTGGGTGATTTAAGGGGGATAATTTTCCGTAAAATTGAACCTGTTTTTGACAATCAATCATGTGATTTTCAGTGAGTGGTATGGGTTAAAAAATGAGTTTGACGATGCTAGGGGTATTTGTTGCGGGCACATTAAGCGATTTTTACAATGCCTCCAAGAAGACGTCTGAGTAACATCGACAGGGGACGAGCCCTTGCCTGGCTCCACGAAGGGATTGCTGTCCATGAAGTGGCAAGACGGCTTGCTGGGAGTCTCTCAGTGATCATCAGACTGAAAGAACGGGTTTCTGCAACTGGAAATGCTGTTGAGCGAAAGCGGTCCGGACGTCCACGTTGCACCACACGACGAGAGGACCGGGCGATCGCCAGAACAGCCCTGGCAACTCGAACCTGCACTGCCCGTCACATCAGACAGCAGATGGTACACCCAGGCAACGTTGGAATCAGCGACCAGACCATTAGAAACGGTTGCATGAGATTGGGCTACGCTCCAGACGACCAGCAGTCTGGGTTCCACCGACACAAGCCCATCGGATTGCTCGCAGAACCTGGTCCGCCCAACACCTTAAGTGGACACGCCCGCAATGGTCTACTGTGTTCTTCACGGATGACTACAGGTTCAACGATGGCAGGATCTGTGTTTGGAGGCGCCCTGGTGACGACTGTGTACAGAAACATGACCGGTATGAAGGAGGCTCCGTTATGGTGTGGGGGAGGATTGTACTCAACCACCGGATTGTTTTGTTCCCCCCCCCCCCCCCCGCAGCGCATTCAAGGCACTCTGACGGGTATCCGCTACAGGGACGAGATTCTCCGCCCATTTGCAATTCTAGCTCTTCGAGCAATGGACCAGGGCTCGATACTCCAGGACGACAACGCCAAACTTTGCCGCGCCCGAGAGGTAGATGACTTCCTGCAGCCGCAGCACGTGATCAGGCTTGACTGGCCAGCCCGATCACCGGACCCTAGTCCCATTGAACACCTGTGGGATGCTCTTGGGCGCCGAGTAAGAGACCTCCAGCCACCACCAAACAACGTGGACGAACTCTTTAACATTTTGGACCAAGAATGGCAAGCCATTCCACAAATGTCATTGCGAACACTTATTCAGTCCATGAGACAATGATGCAATTACGTCTGTTTTCTTGCAAATGGTGACCACATGCGCTTTTCAGCCCTAATTGTTTATGACGGCTGTGATGGGAATTTTAAAAACATGGGTTACCCCTTTCAACTTCAACATTACCCATTTTCCTTTTAAAAATGTGCAAAATGCCGTTTGCAAAAGGTAATATGATGAATAAAGACCTCTTTCAAACAATTTTGAACCGTGTCTTGTTTTTCAGTTTTATGTACTATGTGTGGCTTTAAGTGGTCTTTAACTTATTTTGAGTAGATTAATTTTTATTGTAGGCCTATATATGTGAGAATGTGGGACAGGGAGTAGTCTCTCTCTCTCTCTCTCTCTCTTTCTCTCTCTCTCTCTCTCCCTCTCTCTCTCTCTCTCTCTCTCTCTCTCTCTCCCTCTCTCTCTCTCTCTCTGTGTGTGTGTGCGCGTGTGTCTGTGTGTGTGTGTGTGTGTGTGTGTGTGTGTGTGTGTGTGTGTGTGTGTGAGAGAGAGAGAGAGTGTGTGTGTGTGTGTGTGTGTGTGTGTGTGTGTGTGTGTGTGTGTGTGTGTGTGTGTGTGTGAGTGTCTTTGTGTGTTGCTGTTGTTGCTGTTGTTTTTGCTGCTGCTGCTTTGATGGTCTCACAGTGACCATGCGAATAGAATGTCGATCTTTGATTTTTCAATTGAGTTGAGTGATAATAATATACATTGTACAACGCTCATGCAGAGCCTTCTCCTTCTGGCGCGATATGAAGTCACAATATTATCATCATCATCATCATCATTATTTTTTAAAATTATTCTCATGATCATTTTCATTATTATTATTATTATTATTGTTGTTGTTGTTGTTGTTGTTACAAGTGTACAAAAAGAAGACACCATGGTAATTTTCCTGAGGCTTTATTTTCATTTAATACTGTTCTTTCATAATTGAGGCCAGTGCTTGCCAACCAGAGCGATTTCGCCCTCTGTTCAACGATTGATACTTTTGTTGTATCAATGGAGGTCACCCGGGTATTATTAGCCTAATTAATAGTAATAGAGGTATTATATGTAGGCTAATGAATATACCTATTCTGAAATTAACGTGTCCCGCGCGCTCATATGACATTATGCAATTGAGAGCTCCGTAAAACACTTACCAACAAAAAAAAAATGAAATGAAAAATAACCTTTTCATTCAAGCAAATTTTGCTCGGCAAGGTATCTTCCCCATGCCTAAATTGAACATCGGGTGTCTGTGCAATGTGAACGGCCCAACCAGTTACATCTAGTAATCTACATTATACTATAGACGCCCGAGTCACATCTGCTGACGAAAAAGAAAAGAAAAGCTACAGACTTCAGAGGATTTGTTTTTTAAATACAGGTGCATTAAAAGGCCTCATTGACAAAATTCAGATAATTCAGAAGGCGAGTTTTGGCCCTGCCTGTCAGATTCACATGACTACATTAATAAAATTGCACCAAGTGCAAGTCAGTGAATTATCAACAGTGTTACGCTCTGACAATGTGATTAGAAGAATAATAGGGTTGCTTTTTTTTGTCTTACGACCATTGCTAAGGTCAATTTAAGGTCTTCAATTAAAATCAAGAGTACGAGAGTAGTCTACGTGGGCTTACCTTTCTCATCATTAGAATAAGAAGGGTATTTTTGTACTTCGAAACTTTTTTAAAAAAGTAATCAGTTACAAGACTGGAGCGTAACACCATCACTTCGTGGGTTAAAACGTTAGGATAGCAGAAACCTTTCTTTTAAACATATTTAAAATAAACAAATGTCAAAAATACAGTCAACAAATCCCGGTATACCGCCTACCTTGGGGCACGCATAAAGTTTGCGGAACATGTTTAACAGCGGGACTGGCAGTATGGCCTAACGGGATAGCACCGATTGCCATAGGTCTTGACGAGTGGAGGACAGGTATAGAGACAAACTGTGCATGGCCATATTTCTTCCCATACCCGGCATGTTTGTCACAACCATTTTCATATAAAGTCAATTAATATGTTTTTGGTTCTTTTCTTTATCGGCCGTTTTCTCAAAACGCGATTTTTCTCTATATAGGCCTTTTTTTAAATAACGTCGTACTCCACCATTTTACATCCAATCTTCATGAAATTTTCACAGAAAGAAGAAAAAATGTAAAACTAAAGATTTGTCTGTTGAATTTTTTATATATATATGGAAAAGATTTTTGTTGGTGGTGTCTGGAGTGTGGATTTTCACGAATTTTTTGCAAACTTGAATACTACCTCAGGAAAAAATTCATTAAAAATTTTCTAATTCGTTTAGGAAAAACACGTCAGACAAATTTTAAAATCTAATGTTTGTTAACACGCATGCAAAAAACCCCCCCAAAAAACAATCAGTTTCCACGAGCAATAATTCGTGCGGTAGTCATTACGTAAAACATCCCAACAAAATCTAATGTGACCGCCGTATCCATAGAAACAAAACTTTTTTTTTTCAAATTTGATTGCGGATTTTAGGACTCCTTACTATGCTTGTTATATGAGTGAAATTTGGTTAAATTTGATCCACTACTAAGCAAGTTAGCCTTCAGGTGTAGCCCCCCCCCCCCCTTAAACTAAATTCAGATTGAAAGAAGCTAGGATCAGAAGCTAGGCTGTTTGTATCAGGGGCCCTGTAGACGTCCATGGTTTTTAAAAACTGATACTCGTCAGTCCTTGGGCCGCCTTAGACCTCATATCAGGTAGATTTGAGTATGAATTCTCTTGTATAACATAAAATCCTCACTGGCGCCCACCAGACATTGGGTTATTGGGCTGATACCTGGTGAAGTCATATATTTAACTCTCAGGCCAAGTTGGCGCAGCTCCTTTGAATTCTTCAGACGACTTTTAAACGCCATTTCAATTCTATTTTAAATATTGGCCAAGGCTTTGAACTAATAGCATTAATCTATAATCAGCGCAAATCAAGAGAAAATCGGCAAGCGCCTAGAAATAGGCAGAGATTTCAGACACGAGTGTGGGCAAGAGATTATCAAGCAGCCACTGTGTGGGTGGAGTGGGCCATGCGTAGTGTTTACCTCTGACAGCCACTTCGCTGGCAGTACAGCTGGCTAAATTTACATTAGTTGGCAGTTGTGAAGCCACAAATAAAATGATTATATCATTCCTCTAGCGTACAGTGGGGGGGGGGGGGGGGGGGGGGGGGGCTACTAATAAGGTTTGACTGTAACATCAGATAATAAATACATATCCATGGCTAGATGCAAGACTCCGACAAATGCCATTTTCCAATTTGGCATTTGTGGGAGTCCTGCACATAGGCTATATTATAAACTGTGTGTATCATTGCATGTCTTGCTCCCAGCCATGAATATAAATGACGTTAGTTGGAGTCTTGCGTCCAGCCATTGATATAATGACTCTTGCAAAGTACAGCAACTATCAGTAATTGCACAGACAAACAAAATAACTGCTTCATAAAATTTGAAGATTTTATTCTGAACTCCCTCCCCATGCAAAGAGTGAAGCCAAAACAAACACAACATTTGATTACAAGACACACATTCCATTAAAAACTAATCTGCCGCTATGACTGAGTCCATTGGAGAGACATTGGTACACATATCATGAGAAATTCATTCATTTCAGTAAGTCAGTAACCATGACCTTTGCCTTCATGCACACAAATGACAGTTATTCAGAAACAGTCATAACAGAAACATAAATCTGCCAAACTGCTTTCTTACGTTAATACAGAGCGGACGCACTAACTTTTTCTCTCAACATATTGCTCATATTCTGCCCTGCAACATATTGCTCACATTCTGCTCTGCCACAGAGTAAACAACTCTTTTCTTAAAACAAAATCTTCTCAAATACTTTTTGAGCCCAAGTAAGAGAGAGCAGACAATCAAATTTCCACGGCGCTAAATGGGATTGACCCAATGACAATATTGCAGTTCAAATCTGTGCTTGACTTTTGTTTTAAGGGGAGGAGGAAGACTTATGAAAATCATTTGTTTAAATCTAAGTATTTCATCACAAACAGACCTGATTCACATTTAAAAAGCATACTTTAAACTACAGTAATTAGAAATTATTCATAAAAACCAAGTTCATTTATAAAGTTGTTCATTCTCTCTTTTGGTTAAGTTTTGACAAGTGATATATTTTGGCTGTGTGTACATTTGATATACAAGCCGGTGGATACTTGCCCTGAGGCGACCGGGTGTTACTGGTTGAGCAACAACATTAGGAAGCTAAAACAAAATCACAACACTTAAACAAAAAAGACTACAATTTAGCATTGGGCGGAATGGTGAGAGCCCATGGGCTGCTGGATTAACAACAACAACAACAAAACAAATCTCAAACAAGAAAACAACATCATTTCACAAAGGCTGATAATACATGGAAGTAATCGTGTTTTTTTCTAACAAGACATGAACTATCACTGTAGGCTAAGTTATCAACAGTGTTTTTTAACCTCTCTAAACCCTCAAAACTCCCAAGCAAAAGAAAAAGAAAAAAAAAACCAACCACAAAAAAAATTATAACGAAAAATCCCCATAAAACAATCGACGTCATTTGGATGTAGTAGAACTTCTGGAGCATATTGCAAGAGTGACTCTGGACACGTGCTGCCTGCTAGGTGACCCTAAGACAAAGGCACTTTTTACATTAAAAGCATTTGACTAGACTTTGCACGAATTATATTTTCTAGCTGCTCCCCTTACATTATAACTGGTGATGATCCTCTCTCTGTAAACCATAATCTCAGAGTAGCCTACTTCACCTTAAAAAAGTAGCCAAACAGACTTTACAAAGGTCTAGGGGAGGAGCAGTGGATGCAGTGCTTACTCAGCTCAGAAATGTAAAGTGTTAGTCTTTGAACAGGTAAGGTTGGGCTTGGAAAAAAATGTAAGAACACAAGATGCAAGTTGAAACTGTCATTATTCAATAAAAAATGTGGTTTTGAATATTATTACCACAGTTAAAACTGTTTAAACAAACAATCTCTCTCTCTCTCTCTCTCTCTCTCTCTCTCTCTCTCTCTCTCTCTCTCTCTCTCTCTCTTTTTCTCTCTCCAATTAAATCTTCCCTCACTGAACCCAGATCTTTTATTTTGTACCAATCATTAGTTCTTCTATATGTTTTGAATATAAAGAATATATAAGAACAAAATTGTGAAAATCCATTTGCCATGTGTATTTATCGGTAGGTGCATGTTCACTATGTATGTGCTAGACTGCATTCTTCTATACTCAGAGTCAATATCCATTATCTTTTCACACAGAAGGCAACTATACCATTGCTGCTTGGTCAGGGAAACATCTAGTTTGTGGTAGTCAAGGCTTAACTCTTCATGGGAAGAGCAAACATTTGCCAGCAGCAGGACCACATGAAGCCAAAATGACCACACATTGAGATATGAAGCACAATAAAGAGTTGAAAAGTGTTTAATCACTTCAGCAAAGCTGTGACTAGAGTAAAGAAGTGTGACAAAAAAGAAAAATAGAAGAGGGAGCTCAGAAAGTGGGAATAGACGTTCATTTTAAAGTTGAAAAATCACAACTTACAAAATTTAAATAAAAGTAAGTTCCTTTGCATATCACTTTTCACATATCAAATGAGACAATATGCCAATGATCTAAATGTTCAGAGAAAACATGAAGTCAGTAGGACACTTTCAAAATGAGCGCAAGGATCACCCTTACTAGAAACATGCAGAGGAATCTTCTCACATGTGTTAAGCCTGCGGCTTCACCTAAAAATGAACACAAAATATCCTCAACAACAAAATGGCAGCCTATTTCTTTCACTTTTCTCAATTCCTTTAATTATGAAAAGACTGTTTTGACAGGATAGTTTTCCAAAGGAAATATTCCAAAAAGTCCAGATAAATATCCCGTAATCATAATTTGTGTGCATGCCAGGAAAAAGTTAGTACAAGACCTATTTGCTCAAACTGACATACAGGGCAATAAAGGTTGGAAATTGATTTTCATTTTATAGAAATGATTCGTTACTCTTTAATCTACAGATATTTACAAGGCTTTGTGTGTATTTTATGCTATAAATGTATTTTTGAAGGTATATTTTGACACAGGCCCTTTTATGTATTTAATCACAAAAATTGTGTGAGAATATTTAATGTCAGAGCCTACATTGGTAGAAAGTTTCTATGGCTCATTTATAAAAACAAACCCTATCACATTTCATACCAAAATTTAAGTCATTTATCTCAATCTGGGAAGTAAGCATGAGCATAACAAAATGGTCAAGGATGGTAGGTTTTGCACATTTGTACCTTTTTCCACTTTTTGAGAAAAGAGATGTATACCTTTTTTCCACTGGCTGGTATATAAATAAAATGACTATACTCCAGAAAAAACTTAACACTTGACTTTTCAATCCAAGATACAGTTCTACATTCTTCGAAATGACTCAAAGCGAATGAGTCTAGACAAAGTAGGTAACAGAGGCAAAGAAAGAGAAAGTGTTATTTGAAGCAAGGACGGGTCTGCAAAGATAGTCACGCATTGCACAAATCTTAAAATTTCTATTTTGACTCCAAAGAAAGAGATGTGTACGATTTCACAACCCAACTTAAAAACTATTCACAGCAACCTGTCCCCGAAATCTTGAACTATATATATATATGGTGCGTCCATTCTTCTATCACACATACAGAACATTAGAGCAGTTACACAGATATCCTGTGAAAATGATAAAACATCTGCTGACTGAGCTTACAAACAGTCGCTGATCAATGATCAACAAAAATGACCGCAAAACCATGAAAGTCATCATAAATAGTTAAGACCCCAGGACCATGCAATATAAAATTCATCTTTGTACAAATCAGGAAAATAATGACAGAAGCTCTTTTCAATCAAGGAAAAAAACATCCCGTTCTGTGAATTTATTTACAGATGACCTGCTGCAAGATGATGAACACTAATCTTCATACAACAGGAATTCAAATAAATTATTCACAATAAATCAATTTGAAATTAACACACAGACATGTTAGTTTTATTCACATTATCCTGCTGTGAGCATTGAACCACATTCACCAGGTTTTGAGGGCAAAAGCCCTGTAGAAATATGCAGGCAGAGATATAAGTAAATTGCTGCAAGTACCGGAGTGATATTGCCCTATTGGAAAGGCTGTGCTGATAGAATTGCAAAACAGGACTGGCTTCGTATGCATGGCACTGCCTCAGTCAGATGTCATCAGAACTCGACAGATGAAATCTGTTGAAGCCTTCCAGTTTATATCTGAAGCAGATAAATAGATAGAAATTGCCATTTTGTTGTTATTGCCAAAAACAGCATCCACTACACTGAGTACAACAAGACAGTGAAAAACAGCAAACTATGAAACATGACTTGGACAACAAAAACAAAAATGAAAAAGGAACTTCATTAACATAGTATATAAACACAATATTTTTGGAAGGAGACCCGTCATCAGCTTCATATAAATCTCTTAGTTCAATATAAGTGTTCTAAACGTTTGGGAAAAGAAAACAATTCAAGGAAGAGATACAGTTGTTGCTTCTTTATCTTATATATCATCTCCAATTGACAATGGCCTGATTCCACAGTGTCGTGACACATTTATTTCAAGATGTTGTTGCACATCTTGTCAGTGGTCTCCACTACACCTTGAGACATACTCTATGAAAGACATTAGACTTAATTCTTTTAGTCCAATCAAATATGTTGTGGACATACAACTTTGCAGGTCTGTCAGTCTGCTTCTTTTTTTTTTTCTTTGTCATTTTGGCCTGTGCTACAGCCTTCCTGATAAAACAATTACGATGCCTAAAGGCACTTCAAATAGCAAGTTTTTCTTGTTTCTCATAAAATTTAAGAGTTCTTGGTCTTTCAGAAATTCTGTGAATGAGCATGCAGGCACTTGGGTTTTTTATTTGTTCATTTTTTTAAAACCAACAAGTGCACAGAAGCCTTTTGTAACATGAAATTTTGCATGCCCTTATCGACACAAATTTGATCATTTAGGAGGTGGGTTTCTGACTCTGCATGTCATGGCTATCCCAAACTGAGAATTTACAACATATCAGCAGAAAGACTGAGATGCTCAATAAATCAGTAAAAATTCTCCCCATGCCAAAATTGAACTTCGGTCATCTGGGTGTGACAGCCAAATACCTACCTGCTACGTCACAGATGACGGTCATGAAATTTGATCTTCCTCAGATGCATACTAATGAGGAACCTTTAAAAAAAAAGAAACAAATAAAGGTACCTGGGACATGCTTGTGCAGGTGTGAGTGCACTAGCTGTAGGCCCAGCCTACCGGCACCCACTGAGGCTCTCTCTCCAAGCGAGCTGCTAGTCCCAAAAGCTCTGTTGCTGCCGTCTCTAAGTCGTCGTTGATGATGACACTGTCGAAAAGATGACGATAACGGTCCTCCATCTTGGAAGACATCTCCACGATGTCCCTCATTTCTTCAGCCTGGAAAAGAAAAACAGAACAGAAAGATTAGTCTTTGACAACAAAATCTCTGTCTCTTCAGTAATTGATCTATTCTGATGTAAATAATCAGTAAGTTCACAAAGCATGACTATCCTATATATCTGTTTACTTGAAAATCATAACAAGGTACATACAAATTTGCATAGATGACTTTCATATAAAAGGGGGGGGGGGGGGGGAGTATAAGTAATAGACCTACAATTCACTTTGTGGCTACACCAACAGCCTGTGCTTTCAATTCACAAAGATGAAAAGAACTCCATATCATTGACTAATAATTATATCATACATCATATATATTATATAATAATATATAGGACTGAAAGATTCACCTGAAAGTGGCTACTGTGCTTTAATGTTTAAGAAAAAGAAAACCATTTTCTGCATTCAATGGTTGGTACAAGAACATATCTGGTCCCTGACAAAAGTAACATTCAAACATCTACATCGCAAAGAAATCCAAAACGGGAGCTAGGACACTAAAAGCACATCATTATTCTACAACACACTCGAACATGAGCATATTCAAGAATGCTGCAATGGAAATTTGAGCTGTATTTACATTAAGTACAGCTTTTCGTTTGTTTTGGAAATGCAGAAAGCACCAAGGAACCAAAAAGATTCCATCATGTGGACAAATAACAGCAGTCATATGGTTACTGAAATCCTCAAAAAGTTATACTTGGAACTTATCTAAAATTGTAAAGGTATTAAAGGGGAACTCCCCACCTCACAGAGGTTATCTTTAAGCATTTATTGTTCAAACATCACAAAGGATATTTCCATTTTTGAAAAGTTGCAGTTATTAACAGTATTGCCCTATTGTTAGCCGACTACAGTATTCAAACACTCATTAAAAGAAAGAACTCACTCAGCACTGGTACGTTTTGTTAATCTATTTTGGTGATAGGCCTAAATAGCTGATGGAATGTTCATTTTTAGCCTGGCAGTTTTCTCACAGGAAACTTGTATGAAACTTTAACATGTTATTAACTCATTCCTAACTGGGAGCACCACTTTATGGCTCGCACCACCTGTTGTATGGTTGCGAGCTGTAGTTCACAGCTTGATAAATGTGTTTACTATATGAAAAGAGTTGTTTTCAGCAACTACTATGAGTCATGGACTGCACAAAGGTTGGAACTGTGTACTAGAGCAGCTGACA
>NW_004797398.1:1367073-1369898 GCF_000002075.1 Aplysia californica
TGAAACCTGAATTAAATCACAACACTTGCCTTCGGATCCACACAAATCACTTTTTTATGCTAAAGATTTTTTCTCTGTACTGACAGATAGAAAATGGATTTCGACCAGCATCTTTATCTATAACACATCTGGGTTTTTCTCAATAAATTTAAGAGAAATTGTATTTTTTAAAATTACAATCAGACAGAAAAAAAGTTTGCTAAAAGGGCTTGGACACAGTGAGGAAAATGGTCTGGTGAGGAAAGAGCTAACACACAAAAGAAAACAGTTACTTTTAAATTGTCTAATCTGTTCTGCTTGAATGAATTGATTATCTACATTTTCAGTTTTAAAAAGTCAGCTCTCAAGTTTTATAGAAAAAACATGATGTCCATACAGTGGAACTCGGATTCAACGAGCTCGGATTCAACAAGAACTCAGATTCAACGAGATGAGATAGATTCTCCATTTTTATTCTTCTTTAAAATCAATTATATTAAAATATAACCCGGATTCAACGAGCACTTAAATCAGCGAGCTCGGATTCAACGAGGTCGTTTCCAGGGTGAACTGCCCCCCATAGATGTGGCTTCGATAATTTTTCTCCCACAACGAACTTTATCTATTCCCGGAAACCATCCATTGCACCTGCATCGTGAACCATTGTTCAATTAGCCGATTGCATGCAACCAATCAGCGGTCTTTTTTCATAACAACACATGCGTGGTTGGCACGTGCGCGTGTCTACTCTGGCTTGTGTCGGGGTGGGATTGGCGGCCTGCACACGAGTGACTGTGTTTGTGTGCATCGGGGAGGGGGGGGGGGGCCCTCTAGCGGTCCAGGCGTTGAACGTCGCAGATACAAACGCATCACAGTCTTTTTTCCCCCTCAGCAACTGATCATTATTACAATGATAAGCTAGTTTTGAGGTAGATCTACATAATGAATTGTGCGCTGGTCTATGGAATCAAAAGTTGCCATATGCTAGGCTCTGCACAACTTTTTGGTAAACAATCGAGATGACACTGACGTGTGCATTTGAACGAATCGGTCTCTCTTTACACAGCTCATAATATGCAGGCATTTCAGGCACTATTTGTGACTTCTCTTTACACATTACATGCTCAGTGCCTGTAATTATCTACACAAAACCTTGCGTTTGCTATAACGAAGACTCGGATTCAATGAAATTTTAGGTCAGGCCCGGAGACCTCGTTGAATCCGAGTTCCACTGTATATGCATGCGTCTAAAACCAAGAATACAAATTTTAACTGAAGCAAAATATTAAGCAAGCAGTTTTTATGTCTCATACAAATGAAAAAATTAAAAGCAAATAACCAGGTCAGCTTAAATTGTTGCAGAAATATAGGAATTCTGTCCTCTATCATAAGAAATGATAACTTGAGTCAAGAATACAAAGCTGTTACTATGTTTTGTGAAAGTATCATCACAGCCTTTTCAGCAGGGAAATATTTCTCCAGAAATTGCTCCAGCTTCTATCCTAGCTTTAAGTGCTTGAAATACTTTTTTTTTTAAAAGCCCCCTAAAATGCCTTAATCTACAGAAGATATTCTTTTCAAGATTAGTTTTTTCTTCTCTTCTGCAAAGTCAAAACCTTTATCTTTTCTCTTCGTCGGAAAAAGAACAAATGAAGTTTATTTCCCATTGTTAAATGTACTTTAGCCATGGACATTAGTGAAAAAGAAAGGCTCATGTACTCTTACAGATAATTATGTCTGAATTCAAGCATACTCAAGCCAAGTTCTACATCATGCATGTAATAATCATAATTATAAAAGCGGAGACTGCAAAAATTAAAGTAACAAAAACTTTTCATACCAACAAAAGCATTGCTTGAATTGTATATCAAAAATAATTCACATGATACACTCTTTGTGACTAACACAAACCAAAAGAAGTCACAAAAATCACTCCCTTGTAACAGCAAGCTCCTAGGAATCACCTGCAAATTTGAATCTCTCCGTTCAAATGACATTTGTCTGCCCTCACTTACAGAGAGAGGGGGCGTGGCATCCCCGGAAGTGCTCCGAGCACGTCTTTCTGTCCGGGTCACTTTCATGCGGTCAAGAGAGGGTGATTTGATGAAGATGATGTAAGGGCGTAGCTCTGGTGTGCGTATAAACTTCAGTGCCTGAAGTGAAATCAGAATGGGTCTGTGATAAGTTAAAAGGCTGGCAGGATGCCTTACAATGACGAGCAGCTGCTTTTTCATTTATTGTCTTCAATGGCAGTATGCAGTTACACTGTGCTGTGGTCTGTGGTGTAATTACTTAGGCCCTCTGACATCACATCTTCAGTTTTCATGTAGATCACCAAGAGGGTGAAGCATGATCGGTGGACAGCAATTAAATTCCCCACAAAACTTAAGTTCAAAAACCCCATATGAATGATTCACAACAAGGTCACTTGCACTGCATTTACGCGTGGCAACCACTGGAGCTAACAACTCTTTCTAACAGCTCAGCAAATTATGATAAGATACATGTAGTTAACATAGGTTGATCAAATGATCTTTACAAAGAGAAGTGTGCCGCAGCAAGGTCAATGCATACACACTCATGTACTTCTCAACGCACGCACGCACACACACACACACACACACACACACATACACACATTCCTTCACAAAACAAACAAAAAACGCACACACACAGACACAAACGCACACACATACATGCATGCACATTCTCATTCACTAACAAACACACACACACATACACACACACACTCACATACACACTCTCTCTCTCTCTCTCTCTCTCTCTTTCCTTCTCTCTCTCTCTCACACACATACACTCTCTCTATCTCATACACACACACACAC
>NW_004797398.1:1369998-1385452 GCF_000002075.1 Aplysia californica
CACACACACACACACACACACACACACACACACACACAAATAGTAAGGAAACCCATGAACAATAAAGAACTATATCATATTCTATACTATTTGTGATGGATGAAACAGGTGTAAAACCATTGTCCGTGCTTACCTGAGTATGTGGCGCCAGCAAGCAAACCTTGCCCCGCTGTATGACAGACTTGATAGAGTCCAGGCTTGTTCCGTACAGGTTGTTTTTATATTCACCATATTCAACAAATCTGGAGAGATCGAAAATATAACATGTATGCAATACCAAAAATAGTAAAAGCAAACAACACTCTCACTGATGATGTCAAACTAAAGGACATTTAAACTGCAGTCAAACCTGTCCAAGACAACCATCCATTGTTGAGGAGAAAAGTAGATATCTTCAAAGAGGTTATATATAATAATACTTGAGCTCGAGGCAGTGATGTCATACATGTCAGACATGGGGGCCTTCCACCCTCATAGTCAAGGCCGGCGCTCCCCCATTTACATGAAAAATCTAAGCCCCCACCTCACTCTTCATGAGCTCTTGCATATATAACACAGCCCATATCCCATATTTCAGTGCAAGCTTGTAGATTTCAACCTAAGACTGCTGGGACACCTCCATGTGAATCTCAAAAAGTACTCACTCATCTGTTGAACTGTGTATGTCTTGCCCTTGAGGTTCAGAATCCCACGGTGGGCACACTTAGCCCCCATTCGTTTATGTGGGGGGACATCACTGCCACCAACTCTAGTACTAAATATAACCTATTTGGGATATATCTTACACAGTTGGTCATCTTGTGCAGAGTCATTATAATATATAGGAAAAGAAATGCAAAGGGGAAGTGAGAAGTGGTCATTCTTAAAGGTGTATGTTTTGGACAGGTGGTCTTTAGAGAATTATTGACTTTCCTACATTGATAACATATGCTTTTCATAAGAAAACGCATTTAAAACAGGTCTTCCTTCTCTGTCGCTTTTTTGATAGCAAAGGCTGATCAGGTTCTAATGAAGCACAATAAATCAGTTTTCTGGTTTTATAACGAAGACGATACAGTTTTCCATAGAATACCAGCTCTTCTTTTTATAGTTTTAGTAAGAGTTTTACAGCACTTGCAACACAATAAGGTCATATAAGTGCTGAAGATTAGAGGAGTTACAAGAGAGTAACAAACACAAAAAAGGAGGAGAGATCAGGACGACAGATGTTTGGTCGGAAAGAAGGACCAAACCAAACCAGAGCACCCGCTAACCACCCACAACCAGCTCTTCAATTTAGATGATACTAGTACTGTACAAAAACCTACTTCTGAGAAATAATCTGACTTTCCATCTCTTCACGACTCAGGAAGTTGTACTCCTTTCCGTCTTCTTCATGTGGTCTCTTCTCTCTGCTTGTGTCTGAAAGCAATGGATAACGATCACTTTAATCTTTTTAGAGAGTGCAGCAAATCATACTCATAACTTCCCCTCCCAACCCCCCCCCCCCCCCCCCCCCCCAAATACAGTTGTTACACTTTTATTTTGAAAGTTTCTCTCAAAAATAAATTTAATAAGAACAACAGACATATACCTAGCTTAACTCAATGCTGTACCGAAAGCTGAAACATACCACTTCAATGTGACATTTACTTCCAAAAAAGCATTCCCCGCCACTGTGTATGGTCACTAAAGTATTTCATCCACAACATAACATACAAAAAGTAGAGAGTGATAAAACATGCATGTTATGCATGACAATATCTTTATCCAGGAAAACAAACCAAAAGAACCCCTGTTTTCTGAAAACATTCAAAAGTAAAAAAGTACACACTGCAAATTAAATCTTATTCTATTTTTGTTAAAACTTTGAACTTTTAAAGTCTCAATGGACTCCTAAGTCAGAATTTCCCTAGAAGAAAACTATGAAAGGGATGGAAAACCCAAGACAACCTGACAACTGTAGCAGTGATTTGACACAAATAATTTCCTTCTAAAACTTTGTCTAATAAACCCTGCACTTCCTGAGAACATTTACAAAAATTGAAAGTAGAGATAAAATTGACATTAAAAATAATAGGAAGAATGAAGTGCATTTTTATAACACCTACTCCCGTGTACACACAGCTTTATATAAATCAAAGTGCCAAACAATAACTGAGGAAATTTAAAAAAAAATTATTTGCTATATAAAAGAAGGAATGACACACACACACACACACACACACACACACACACACACACACACACACACACACACACACACACACACACACACACACACACACATACACACACACACACACACACACACACAGAGGTACTTACATGGAACAACTTCTTCAAAATGTTGTGGGTTGCTTGCCTTTAGGCGACGTTTCAGCTCATTCCTGCCAACACCAGGTGGACCTGAAAACAATAATTATAACAATAATGATGACGATAATAATAATAATAATAATAATAATAATAATAATAATAATAATAATAATAATAAAAATCTCTTCTACAGTGGCCATGGCCTGATGGCTCTAAGTGACTCACTATAAAATAAAATGTTAAAATTTGACATCTCACACAATAACATGTTTCATGCATACCGAGCCATGTCCTTTCAAATACACATATATATGCATCTTAAATCTGATAAAAGAACACATGCACAAAATGACAAGCACTGTGAAAGCTTTATTTACTCTCCAGATAAAATATCTTCAG
Organism: Aplysia californica; assembly: GCF_000002075.1. Classification (NCBI taxonomy): domain Eukaryota; kingdom Metazoa; phylum Mollusca; class Gastropoda; order Aplysiida; family Aplysiidae; genus Aplysia; species Aplysia californica. The sequence goes on from NW_004797398.1 coordinate 1,372,696, forward strand.
TGTTCCTGGGGAAACTGTTCAACCCACAAGAGTATTATGGAATACAGTACATATTTTACTCAAATAGATTTTTTATTGTGATTATACAGAACTGTCAGAGTACCCACAGAAAGCAATTCATGTCCTGATTCTTGATCAAATCGTTTGTAAACATCATTCCGTACATGACCGATATGATGATTGCTCTCGTCATTTTTTCTTATCAGATGAAGGAAGCAAAAACGTGCTTTGACCAAAGGTGCTTGTCATACTTTATGAAGCTTGAGGACCATAAACTTGAGAGAGCTGTTTGTCACAGTTTGTATTCACCACACAGTTCTACTACTACTAGACACACTTTGTAAAAATAATTGCAGATTTAAATTCGGCGATAATTTTTGTCATTCAAACAAATATTTTGCCTTTTTAGACAGTTTGTTGTATTTATTAATTCCTATCGACTGCTAAACTGTATATCACTCTTCATCCCTCGGAGTCCAAAACTGCTCGATGAAGCTCAAATTGACCCTGCAACATAGAAGGGTTAAAATATCATATACACAACTGGACTTGGAAAAGTAAGGTAGAAAACAGTGGATGAGCAAAGTAAGTTCACATGCTCGTGATACAGAAATCCATTTCTGTGAGAGTTGGTATCCGACCAGTGGTCAGAAGGAAGAATGAATCTCATAAGAATATTGAACAGCTAAATGTTTTGAAGGATGTCATCCTTACCAATAAATATAATGGGGCGGAATATCTTGAGTGGATGAATAGGACGGTATAACTCAACCTCTTCATAGGTGGGGATTTCATCAGTGTCATACTCAGAAAACACTGAGGGGAAAAAAGAGGAAATATCAGCAGGCATGTACAAGATCGTTAAAAAGCAAAGCAAGTGACCAACTTTTCTTAACAGCTGATGCTTGCCCTGTCAACATCCCAATAAAACCAAAGTCATTTGATTCCTTACCAGAAAAAACCCAATGAGAATTAATATAAGAATAGTTACAGTTTTTAACATAGTGAAATCAAATAGGAATATGCTTTTAATTAAAGAAAAAAATCTGATAAGTAAGACCTATTGAGCTAACCACCACTGAAAAAAGCTGAAATGTTATCTCTGAGCGCATAAATAGAACAAATGCTAAAACTGAAAACGACAAAAAAGAAACAAAAGGTTAACTGGACAAAAGAAAGGTCACTTTATAGAATATCAAAGGAAGTTGTTGAGTTATGGCTTGCAGCAAGTCAACTCGACAAAGGCACAGAATGCCCACCAACCTTGTCAATGTTACCTACTTAAGCCAAATAATAAAATATCCAACGTGCCAGACACAATAAACATTGACCATTCCCCAGGAAAAGAACACTGTCATAAACAACAACCATAATATGTACGTACAGCAAAGGCTTTAAAGAAATCACTGGTATCGAGATCTAAAACCGTAAAATAGCCTTATTGCATTTGGAAACAGGTAAAAAAAATGTGTTGCTATACATAGTAACTCACCTCCGCTCTGCACGATGTGGTACATAGTCTTCCTCAGACGTTTCTGCCTGGGGATCTTGGGACTATAACGACAGGGACTAATGGAACCTAAAAAAAATGGACAGACCACTACAGACTAAGAATACTCAAATGTATCAAATATTGTCGATCTGTCAGAAATGGACAATGTATGAAACATTTGATGTCTCTCACAAATGGATGAACCAACACAGGACAAAGAACACTCAAACTTACCAAACATTTGATGTCAAAACAAGACATATAGTAGGGGTCATGATAGGACCAAATGATATAAATGATGATGTCAATAGCAACAACATATTTGATTAATCTGTCAAGGAGACTCCTGGTTTCATACAGCAGCAATGAACATTCCCTGTTCATATACACACCCACTCTCTTGCTGTCTTTCGCTCCTCCCTCCCCTTCTCTCCCTCCCCCTCCTTTCTCCCCCCTCCTCTCTCCCTCCCCTTACTTTCTCCCCCCTTCTCTCTCTCTCTCTCTCTCTCTCTCTCTCTCTCTCTCTCTCTCTCTCTCATAGGAAAAAAGAAATTCTACATCTGTCCTTCCTGTTTTAAAAGTTAGTTGCCTGCATCAACATTACAAAGCTGGGACCTTCAAATCATAACATCAGGTCCAGAAACATCAAAAGACATAGCCCACCAACACTTGCAGGATGGTGTCTTGTAACGAACTAAGAAAATTGCCTTAGACTTGGACATTGTAGGCAGATACAACATAGGGCTAAGCTCTCTACTGAACGAATAGGCTACACTCCACTGAGACATCTAACTGTGACTTCAGCACCAATCTGCCCTGTGGATGACCTTCGACCCTTGAGATGAAGGCAGCGAAGACTGAACAATGACAAACAGAAAGAAGATAGAGATCAGCTGGCTGTTCTTTAAAGATCAGTACCCAGTTGTTGGGAGTGTTAACTTGTTCGCATGGTAGAGAACACCAACTGAATTGCCAAATATGCTCAATTTTCTTTGAAATATTTACAAACCATTTAAACTCTGGGACCTTTTTTTTTCACTTTGGACAAGGAAAACAAGAAGGCACTTGATGATCGATGAGCACTGATGATTCATCCCATTCATCCCAATACTTACGAGGTGGATGTTTGGCTTCCCTGAGCTTGACTCGTCTCATCACTTCCACACTGGAAAAAACAACAGGCAATTATTATGACTTACTAAAATACATGATATAGTCTAAATAAGACAAACTGAAACAGGAAGGCCACTTGACTTATAAAAAAAGAAAAGGCTCTTATGCACAATTTTGTCAACTATCCTAAAAAAATGTTCTCAAGGTTTTAGTTCTGTTAAAACTGCTTTACAAAATCCAGTACCAATATTTATGCATTTCAAGATCCAAATATTTAAAAACTCATTTCCTAATCACGGTATAAAAACATTTTTTTCTTTCTTCTTATGCTTTCTTAAAAACTGGTAAGCAGCATAAATCTACTTTATTCAAAGAAAAAACTTCATGTTTCTTTCACGTGCCACTCCATTTCTTTCAAAACGAATCTCACTATGAGTTGCGACATGTTTTCAAACCAAAGGGCAGCAAATAATTTCGGGGAATATTTATTCCTTAAAAGAAAAGTCAAGCTATGTTTAATTTCTTCTAAAGCAACAGCATATAAATACAGTCAAACCGACTCAAACAACCAATAACTTGTACAAACGACAGCTTCGACTTTCTCCCATGCATTTTTTCTACATTATAATGACTCTATCCCAAAGGACCACCTGTCTAAGATGACCACATTTCTCTTCCACATTGGGTGGTCATCTGGACAAGTTCAGCTACGTTATTATTACGGTTTTGTCTGTATATTCACAGCCATGTCCTCTTTGTGTGCACTGTAGCTTTTACCTCTGTTGGTATCTAGCTGGAGTACAGTGTACATGACCCTGATTTCAATCTCCATTGGCACATCTTAGAGAGTTTTTCTGGCTTAATTTGACTTGGACCTATCCAACATGGTCTCTGATTTAAAGGTCCCATCCTCAAAATTCCTTACAGGGCTGAAAGTGGTGCAAAAACCACACTGTATCACACTAGGTCATGTCCCCCTCTCAACTTTTTGACTGCAATTGCAAAAGATTAAAACCATTAACAAAGAGATGTAACCTAATCATGTGGCTAAATTCACAAATAATTTAAGGGAAAAGTTACAACAAATTACCAGCAAAAGAGTGATACTGGAAACTGTTTTTTTAAAGCGCTCTTTTTTACTCTTTTTTTTTTTTGGCTTAAAACTTTTGCCTATTCCATTTTCCTGCACATTTTGAATTCCTGATCTGAGTTACCCTGTGTCATGTGGTCCAATACAATAGCGCCCATCCTAACATTTTACAAACAACTGAATTCGCAAACTTCTTTTAAAATTGCAAAAATTATCAATTCAAGTTGCATGAAAAAAACCCCAGTATACAGTAGATTTTCCTTCAGTGCTTATGCTTACAAAATGGAGCCATCAAACTGACTCTCCACATCCCCACCCACCACACTGCATAGGATTCTAGAAAAACTCTTGTAAAGATGAAAAGAATTTAATGCATATACTTACAAGTCCCACTTTTCCTTTATTGTGTTTTCTCTGCTTTCTGCCATTCCCTCTTCTACACTCTATCCATAGGACCAAGAGCTTTCAACTTCTAAAAGACCAATAATGTCCAGAAAGATGTTAAACTCATCCATATTTAATAACAACAACAAAAAGAAGGACATACACCACTGCTATTTTTTGACAAATAAAGAGAAATCCCATGAAATCATGAAGTTTCCTGAAGACTCTAACCTCTCCTGATAGTGTCTGCTGGGCACAAGACCAGCGGGGGACATCACTGCACCGGGCCCTGGAGCTGTCTCTGATGATGGAAACCGCTGCGCCTGCCACCAGGTCGGGTCTTCATCACTGACAATCTCTAAAATGTCACCCATCTGAAATATGAACTCCATAGTTAAGGGCCAAACATACATGTTATGTTTCTGGAAGAAAACAAATACTTCCTTTATTCTTTGAGGACATACATCTTGGTTATTCGACAATTCTTAAAGACGCACTGTTTCGAAGCTTTTAAATAACTTTGTTATTCACAAGCCAACAAATTTTTCAACTCATGTTTTCTATATCTGAAACTTGAACAATATACATACTATGAAATAGACAAATTTGTGTTCCTGGTTTGTATGTGATCCTTCAAATGTGCCAAAACATGTCCTTAGATTTTCAGTCAGACATATGTGTCAGCCACCTCCTTCAACAGTTAAAGGGATACCTTTATACAGTGGAAACCTGATACACAGGGATGGTGGGACCCGAGAAAAAGTCCTGTTATATCAGATTCCTGCTAAATCACAAATGTAAGGGAAGTAGGCATTTGTGGACTGATCCAGCTGTATTTATTTATAGGTAGTTTCCCTATCCACAAGTGCCCCCGAACAGCACACCAAAGCCCTGTCTCGTGGCCATGTGGTAGGCTTGCGCATGACGCATTACACGTGCGAGTAGCTAGGCTTAGGGCTAGATCGAAGTCTGCTGCACACCGCAGCCCTCTCTCACTTCCCCCACTGCATGTGCTTGCAGTGGCATGTCTTGCGTGGGCTAACTCCATCACTGCATTATACTCTCTCTCTCTCTCTCTCTCTCTTACTTTTTACATATTGTTAACCAGCCTTTGTCCCTGCTATAACCGATTGGGCTCCGATGAGGCCCTGTTATTGCCGATAACTTTTAATAGAGACAAAGACTAGGAAAAAACAGGGATTTTAAAAATCCCTGTTATTACAGGATCCCTGTTATTGCTGGGCCTGTTATATATGATTTCCACTGTACTTTGAGTTATCCAATTCTTATGAAAAAGAAAAAAAAAGCAGTATTGTGAAAAAAGTCATCAACAAACCATGCATACAAGAGACAATGGCTTGCCTTGGCTGTAAATAGCTTTGCATTAATTCCATCTTTAAGGGTGTAGGCCTATGTCATAGGGGGTATACCAGACACTAAATCGAGAGATGCAACATTCTTAAACCAATTTGATACATGACAGCATACCATAAACAACGTACTGTGTTAAAAAAATTAATCGAAGTTGTATGAATGGCAGTAAATGCTATAAAGAGAAAGTGTGAAAGAGAATTTGTCATTTTTTCTCCTAGAAGGCTGAGGTTATTTGTTCTTATCCTTGAAAAATGTATGCTGCTCTAACCCTTTCAGTGACTCAGCATCATCTGAACTGATCATTTTCCCGGGACAGCACAAAGTGTTGTTGAGCACTGCAAATCCAACCTGACAACAACCAGAAGCTTTACTGGACTGGATTTAAAAGCAGTAATGGAGTGTGATTTTGCAGTAGTACCCATTGGATGCACAAAGCTGAAACTTGTTTGCACGAGATCTTGTTACAAAGCACTGGACTAAACTATAATCTTCTCGTATCAACTTCACAGAAAAGAATTAGTTTTGACAAACCAATTTCAACCAGCAAGAGATTGGCAGGACAAAAATTACATTATGGACAAATCAGACCTGTAATTATGAAGCAAAACATAAAAGTCTTGCTAACAAAACAAAAAAAATATGATGATGATGATGAACAAACAAAAGGTTAAAAATATTTTTACCTTGAAAGCCAAACCAGCCTCCCTACACGGGATATGCTCATCTGTGTCAGGGTCAAAGGTAAAAAGGCATCGCATCTTCAACTGTAGAAAAGCAACAAAAAAACCTCAGCATAATATGTAAAAGAAGGAAATTCAGTTTCCAGTCAAAGCACATAAGAATCACAGCTGAAACAAATACTATGGTATATTGCTCCAAGCCAGAAATAAAGTCTTCTTTATTCCGCTGTCAACAATCTCAGAATCTACAACTCTTGTCATTTATCACAGAGTATATTTTTTATTTATTCACTAAGAGCTAGCTCAGCAAAAGTAAGAAAATTGGCAGTGTACGAAATTATTTAACTAAAGCAGCAGCCAAGACACTTGTAACAACACTCATTTTATCAAAGTTAGATTACTGTAATGCTATTTTGTCCAGTTTGACATCCGATAAACTATCAAAGTTACAAGTACTCCAAAATCAAGCAGCAAAATTGATAATGAAACAAAATAAATCAGCGCACGTAACACCAATTCTGAAAGAACTACACTGGTTGCCAATAAAAGAAAGGATCAAATACAAAACTGCCGTTCTCTGTTTTAAATGTATAAATGATAGTGCACCTTTTTATCTTAAAACATTCCTGGAATTATATCATCCACCTAGAGCCCTTAGATCAGCCTCTGATAATCTAATTCTTAAACTCCAAAACAAAATTACAAAACATACGGCGAGCGTTCCTTTTTATTCTTTGGTCCCCGGGTATGGAACTAACTCCCATATAAAATAAGATCTGCCCCAACAATTTCCATTTTCAAAAATCAGCTGAAGCATTTTTTTATTCACAAGAGCATACCTGTCATAATGATGTACTGTGATATATATGCATGTGTATGCCAGACTGTGAGATGGAAGAAATAGCGTGTGAGAATGAGAGAGAAAAAGAGAGAGAGAGATAGAGAGAGAGGGAGAGAGAAAGAGAGAGAGAGAGAGAAAGAGAGAGAGAGAGAGAGAGAGAGAGAGAGAGAGAGAGAGAGAGAGAGAGAACGGAAATGTTTTTCTATCTGTATAGAATTAATGTTTTAATTAACGTTTCTAGTTACTCACGTTTCAACTTTATTGTGACCATTCGTGAATTTTTATTGCATTGTATATATTTTTAGTGAACACATTTTCAACCTCACTGCGAGACTATTTTTCTCATATAAAATTTTACAGATATGCATTTATATTATATGTATAATATGTTGTTCTACGTACACACGTGTCAATTAATTTTTAAGATATGATGTCTTTTTCGTTGTAATGCGCATTGAGCATCTTTTAGAAAATGGAAATGCGCAGTATAAATGCTTTTTACATGAATCTTCAGATGCTGTACACAAAAGTATAAAACCAGCAAGCAAAAATAAACTCCACACAAAAATATAAACTGACAAAAAAGAAAGGGGGGAAGAAGTAAAGTCACCTTTGTTTTGCGTCCAACATTTGTCTTCATACAGGGCACCAACTTGAGAGTCACAGACCCTGAGACTTCAGACTGCGGAAACAAAATGTGAGGCATCCTGGTAAAATCAAGCACTCGTCAAAATATTGATATAGAAGAAACCCGACACTATTTTTTCCACCCCTGGGGCAATTCTCCTCAGATCTTTTATTTTGGGCTCAACACAGTTTGAATCCATTCAAAAACACATTTCTATTTTGATTTTTACTGAAAATGGTTGATCAAAGGCACAAAAAAAAGTATATTTACAGTTTCCAAGCATATTGCAGTTTGGAAAACCATTTATCTCGCCAATTTTATCTCTAATATCAGATTATTTAGGAGGCTAACTTCAATCATGCCTATCCGGGTCAACCTAAGCTGAGAGGGATACAATGTCTCAGAAGAAAGAACAAGATAATCAACAAGGTTCTTACAAAAGAATCAAATAGGCCTACAAGTCTTCTGTGAGCAATGGCAACACCGATAGCTACACATCTGAGTTATAATAATGACAAATAATAAATAGCATTTGTATAGCACAAATTCCCACTCAACAGCAAGCTCTATGTACTTTACAATCTATATTATTACCCCAGCATACCTGATAGGATTTTGAAACAATCTCAACTTCCCGGGAAGCACACTGTGAAAGCTGCCATTTTATAGGAGCTAAATCTCAAACATGATATAGCTGGGTACCCATTCCCACCTGGGTGAAATGAGGAAAACGTGTGTAAAGTGGCGTTCCCTCGGGACTGAGGCTGGAATCTCGAACCTGCAACCTCACTATTACGAGTCTGGAAGTCTAACCACTAGACTACCAACGCCACCAAATCAAATTGATAATTCAATTCCTGTTCAAAGTAAAAAATCATGTGATGCTAACCAACATTTCCACAATCCTGTCTGGCTCTAAACCTTTCACGGACTCCCCATTGATCTCATGCACCTCATCCCCAGCTGCCAGCAGACCTAGAGAGAAACAAAAGAAAAAAAACCCAGTTGATTATTTAGCACAAGATACTTTATACCACTGATGAAAATAATGAACCGAATCAAATGACACTCTCTCACTTATTAACTCCCCCCCCCCCCCCCCACACACATCCACACACTAAACAAAAACTTCCCACATCCCCTTGTGGGGTTTTTTCTACATTATAACGACACTGCCCCCCCCCCTCCCCCCTCTCCCCCCTCCCCTCTCTCTTCTCTCTCTTTCTCTCTCTCTCTCTCTCTCTCTCTCTCTCTCTCTCTTTTTCTCTTTCTCTCTCTCTCTCTCTCTCTCTCTCTCTCTCTCTCTCTCTCTCTCTCTCTCTCTCTCTCTCTCTCTCTCTCTCACACACACACACACACACTCACACACCCATCCCCACCCCCAACCACACACTCACACCCACACACACACACACACACACCCACACCCAAATACACGCCCACACATACACACACACACAGAACAACCACTCCCCACATCCCCTTTGTGTTTTTTCAACATTAATAAAGACACCAACCACAACATGTATCTAGGACAACCACTTTTCTCCTTAACAATGGGTGGCTGTCTTAGACAATTTGGACTGTATTTTCAGAAAAGTCGTAGACCCTTATTTGTGAGTTATTTCTGAGAAAAGAAAGGCTTGGCTCACCGCTCCTGTGAGCCGCTCCACCATGCAAAACTCGTGCTATCTCCACACAGCCCGTGTGCTCGTTGAGGTAGATAGTGGCGCCCTGGGAAGAGACAGTCACAATGTGTTAGTTTCACCATGCAACAAAAAGTGTTTCTTTTTTTCTTTCTTTCGTTCTTTTTTTTTTTTTAAATATGAATGTTTATGTTTGGAATCATAAAATTCAAAGTTAGCTTGTCGTCTCTTAAAACTGGAAGAGGATAGAGAGAAACTGGCGCACTTTATCCATACAGCAGTAAAAATTGTCAATTAAAACACAACCCTTTTCCAGAATTTAAATACAGCATACATTTTTCCCTACTACAGTTAAAAAATGCTTTTGTAGAAAGCCTTTTTGTACAACTACATATCGGTTATTTGAAACAGCAACCAAACACTTAACTAGACATCCAACTAGTTTTACACTGCAGAAACATAACATACAAAATTCAAAGCTTTTTCCGACAAACACTCCTTACCAAAGGTTCGTTGTTTTTGATAAGCCGCACAATCTTGACAATTGTTCCATCTTCCCCTGTCCCTGGAGGTACAGGGTCGAACCTGGGCTCATAATCTTCACACGCAACTTTGTCGTGGCAAAACAGTAGCGCCTGAAAAAATAATGTCCACTAGAAAAAAATTTCAGGGGAGGAAAGGCAGACACACAAAAGTAAAAACAAACTAATACTAGCCACTGATAAAGCCAATGATATGCTTATATCATATTTGAGTATTTTCCTAAATGAGGGGAAAAATCTTGCGCTACAAAATAGAACCAGTGACGAAATGACAGTTTTCAACATTCATAGATCCCTTTTCACACACGAAGGGAGAAAGGCTTAACAAATCATCATGAGCTTTAGTGTAGGATTTGGCACACATCATATCTTGCATTTGAGCTATATTGTCCAAAATATCAGTACGGCTTTTTGTTTTGTTTTTTTTAATTGGGAGTCATTCAATGCTTACTGAAATGAACATTAAATTGATTCATATAAATCCAATTTTTATGCTATGTCAAACTTTCCTCTAAGGACTTTTAGTCCACATTAAACATTAAATTTTGATTAATTCAATTAAGTTTTGCAAATATTTATGCTTGTCTGTGTTTACCTGATCGCAAAGTTGATTCACTTGTACATTCTTTGTGTCATCATTTACATCATAAGCTTTGATTTCATTTTTGTCATTTGAAATTAAGAGGCTGACCAAAAACCCAATAACAAAACTAGAAAGTCTGTCCTGTGCTGATACACACCGAACCACAGTATTGCACACAGCAGCTCTATTGATTCCACCAGTATTTATTTCAAGTCAGAAGTTTTAAAGGAACTGTGGACATAACTGAACCTGATTGACCACCTGTCCCAGACACTTATTTACACAAACGACTACTTCCCATTTCTCAACTTTCATATTTTTCTATATTATAATGATACCATCCAAGAGGACCACCTGTCAAAGATGGCCCCTTTTCCTCTCGACAATGGGTGGTCTTCTTGGACAGGTACAACTGAAGCAAGGACCAACCTGCACATGGGGCTTTGACAGCAGGCCCAGCAACTCGCGCACCTCGGCATCCTCTATACGGTAGCGGATCTCACAGTACACCTGAAACATCAGTCAGGGATGACACGCAAGTTCATCACAAACTTCCTCGCAAAAATTGAATCAAATTGTAACTTATACAGTTAAAACAGCTCTAATGACCACTTGTCCAAAACAATCACCAGTACAAATGACAAATTCTCACTTCTCCCTTGCATACAGTGATGAAATACAAGTTTGTCCCAAACTTTCTCCCTTGCAAACAGTGATGAAATACAAGTTCGTCAGAAACTTTCTGACAAAAATTAGATCATAGAATAATTAAATAAAGTCAAACCTGTTCTAAAGACTACCTGTCCAAACAATCACTTTTCAAAATGACCACTTTTTCCTTGCCACTTTTTCTTTCTTATAATGATACAATCCATGAGGACCACATGTCTAAGATGACTACTTTTCTCCTCAACAATGGGTGGTTGTCTTAGACAAGTTTGATTGAATATATATAATGGTCCTACATCTTGAAACTGAATTAGACTTGACCAAGCTGGAGAATGTTGCACTTTGGAACAAACCATACAGCAAAAGAACTGTATTTGAGGACTTAAGTGACCTAGCAAATACCAGACTCCATCTCCATGGTCCCATCTGTGAGTGTAAGTGCTGGGGTTAACTAACAGTGTTCAATTCTCTAGTGGTCAGATAACTAATCAATATAGAGGAGATACAATCACATCCTTTGAAGTACTGGAAACACAGTAATTAACTCCATTTTCAGACAGAGTAAGGATGTGGGTAGCAATGAAAATTACCACAACATCACAAACTACCAGATTTGACTGTACAAATTACTACCAAGAAAAAGACTTACACATTCTCGAGTACTACAAGAAAAAAAGCGAGCAGTTAACAAGAAATATTTCTCACTAACATACCTGTTTAGCTATTTACATTCTTTCATTGCGACAGTTTCATTTTTTACTCCACTAGCAAAACCAAAATAAAAATTCTATGAGACATATATAAGTACAACTGTGACTTACATCTGCTGCCTGAGAAACGGCAAAATCTGCCGCTGGTTTTCTGCTGCCTGCCTGAGCTTTGAATTGACGATAAATCTGCAATGAAATGCACAACAGAATTAATCATGACCTTGAACCTAAGAATGAAAATCTTAGATTGTAAGATACTCCAGTGAACTTTAAGTACTGTTTGACTATAATGACTCTGCATGAAAGCTGTGTTTACCTTTGTTTGAAAACAAACATGGGGGTTTCAGAAAAGTGCTGCTGAGAGCTTCATATTCATTCACAAAAATAACTTTATTTTTCTGACAACTTAAACATCAAAGACCTTACTTTATTTCCTGAAAACTGAAAAGACAAAGACCTTTTTACTGCCTCATTTTGGACTGAATGGGTAACCAATGAATGATGCTGCTAACTTTGACAACTTTAATTGGAAACAGTTTGTCACAAGCATTTTGGTGAAATTGGCTGCCAAGAACAATATCCCAGAAAAGTGATGCTAAAATGTCAATGAGTTGCTACAAAATGTGAGGAAAAAAATTTCCCTTCATGTTGGTAAAATTCATGATTGAAGCTCTTAACCTTTTGATCTGTTGGAACCGGTACACAGTGGCAAGTAAAATGGCTCAGGCTCCCAATCACTAGTTCACAAGTGAGCAAGAATGCGTTCATGTCCGGGATGTTTAAAGCCTGTATTTATCTGCCAGTCAAAACAGCTGTTCTACATCTCATCACTGTGCTAGCAAAATGGCACATCTCATTTTTCCTACTTTTGAGTTTTGCGACAAAGGGAAAAAAACCCTGTTTACCTAGACAAACCTGTGTGAGACAGAATGGCAAGAGGGCCGGAAACAACTTCCGTCTTAGACAGGGGAATTTAAGGAGGGGGGAGTGGGGGGGGGGGGGGGG